>NC_054374.1:114873200-114998200 GCF_017654675.1 Xenopus laevis | reverse complement strand
GAATCAGTTGTACAGGCTGATACATTAGATAGCTTTAAGAAGGGGTTGGATGGCTTTTTAGCAAGTGAGGGAATATAGGGTTATGGGAGATAGCTCATAGTACAAGTTCATCCAGGTACTAGTCCGATTCTATGGTAATTCTATGGTTCATTTATAAAAATCAAATTCATCCACTTGCTTAATACATATAATTGAAAGAGATTACACCTTAACAGTATGATTACGTGATCTTAAAAATATAAATAATGAATATATCAATTATTTAAAAATTAATAAATTGAGAAATTATAATTTTTAATTAAAGTGCTAATTCAAGTGCTAATTCATTAACTTTATTAAGACTAAATTAATTTAATTCTACCAATCCATTAATTACAATTAATTCATTTACAATTAATCCACTGCCTCAAGTGCATAAGTGTTAAAAATTTAATTAATTGAGATACTTAAAGTGCAAGTGCATTAGTCCAACATAGTACTTAGAAAAATGCGAAGAATAAATATATGAACCAAATTAGTTAACCATAAATCAATTACCCAGCAACTCAACCCGATATAAAAGTAAGAAAATTGATATAAAAGAAGGTTGAGTTGTCCCAAAACTTTCTACCTATTGAGATTACTATCCCTGGGACACCACAAAGCAAAGAAAGGCAGGAAAACCAGGACTGTGGTCTCGATTATTTAAATCTGGCCCTATCTATTGAAGAGCTGTTTAGACCTCTCAAAACCACAAATCCTGGCCCCCTTGAGAATCCCAGTGCGGGATACAATAGAAAGGGAAAAGAAGAGAGTGGGGTTTGAGTGCCGATTTCCACCAAACAACCTCCCCTCCTTGACCAATTCTAATAATTAAATAAAAAGACTTGAAGCTAAGGTTTTAAAGAAAGTATTTTTTAAAAAGCTTTTAAACAGCAGAGTCAGATTGGTAGAATTAAATTGATTTAGTCTGCCCTTCTTAATAAAGTTAATGAATTAGCACTTGAATTAGCACTTTAATTAAAAATTATAATTTTGTAATTTATTAATTTTTTTTATGGAATTACACAATCACAGAAAGCAGGCAGGAAGCATTTTGTGGACACTGTTATTAATACAAGTTGTTTATCACCCCAAAATCTTGTGTGTGCACTAGAATGGGGGACCTAATGCCCATGCCCATTGCCCTGCACAATTAGTGTGAGGAAGGGGGAATTTGGGAAGTGCAGTAACATCTAGGAATTACTGAATGGAAAGTCAAAGTAATTGACTGCCCAACCTCTATGCCTGAGGCATTGAGGTGGGACAGGTAATATTTGATCGACAGCTCAGATATTTAAACACCTTTACAACAGGTATAGATGTTTTAATGAAAAAAAGAATTTCGGTTCCTTGTTTAATTTGCTAAGGACTTTCATTATACAGCTTCTCATGTGTAGGTGACAGGTCCTCTTAAAGGCTGGAGTGAATAGATGTCTAACATAATTGCCAGAACGCTACTTCCTTCTTTTTAACTACAAAGTTAGTTAAGTTGAAAAAAGACACACATCCATCAAGTTCAACCTTAAGTCTGTATATAACCTGCCTAACTGCTGGTTGATTCAGAGGAAGGCAAAAAAACCCATTTCAAGTGTCTCCAATTTGCCTCAGAAGGGGGAAAAAATCCTTCCTGACTGGCAATAGAACCAGTCCCTGGATCAACTTGTACTATGATCTATCTTCCATAACTGTGTATTCCCTCACTTGCTAAATAGCCATCCAACCCCTTCTTAAAGCTATAATGTATCAGCCTGCACGATTGATCCAGGGAGCGAATTTCACATCTTCACAGCTCTCACTGTAAAAAAAAACCCTTATGAATATTTAGACAGAACCTCCTTTCTTTTAAATGGAATGGGTGCCCTCTTGCCAGCTGAAAGGACCTACTGGTAAATAAATCATTAGAGAGGTTAATGTATAATCCCCTTATACAGTTATCATATCCCCCTTAAGCACCTCTTCTCCAGCGTGAAAAACCCCAACTTGGCCAGTCTTTCCTCATAGCTAAGATTTTCCATACCTGTTACCAGCTTAGTTGCCTTTCTCTGGACCCTCTCTAAATTCAACAATGTCCTGTTTGAGCACTGGAGACCAAAAATGTACAGTGGCAGAATAACCCCACTAAATGCAGTTTCTGTCCCCACAGACTTATAAATAATAATGCCCCAATCTATGCTCTGCAGGGCAGCCCTTAAGGTGCTAAAATGTGCTTTTCTGAAATTCTGTTTTTTTTTTTTTGTCCCTGTGTATATTTGCTTTTTGCACCTGACATTAAATGAGATCACATTATGGACACTATTGCCAAGGGGTTTAATTGCGTGCATATTTGCTATACCTTTTTGGTCATCCAGATCCAGTATAGCATTTTGTCTGGTTTGCTCCTCAACAACCTGAGTCATAAAATGTTCATGCAACAAGTTTATAAATTTGCTATCATTAACAGCCCTGGCAGTAATTTTGCACCAGTCAATATCTGGGTAATTAAAATCCCCCATTATTATTACTTTCCCAAAACTAGCAGCCTTTCCTATTTGCATCAGGAGCTTAGCCTCCTTCTCCTATCTCTCTCACTTGTTAGATAATCAGCAACTTGAAGGGGGCTGCACTGGGCATAACTGGCTTTTATGATTAGCATGCAGGTCAGATTCAAAAACAAACAAGCTGAACAATTATGTTCCTTATGGCCTCCCTTCAAGTCTATTTACCCAGTTATGGATTACATTTTTGGCTTAGTAACTATATCATACCTCCCACATGTCCTGTTTTCTGCGAGACAGTCTCTTGGATCTCATGCACTGACACCAGAAAAAGGTTTCTGAAATTTAACTAAAATAAGAAACATTTTGGCAGAGCCCAGAACACAGAGCAGCTGCACTTCAATACATTTGTAACAATTTAAGATAAGCAAAGATACAGTAACTATTTAAGATAAGCAGGCCTCTTGTGAGAACTGAGACTCACAGCTTAGAGGGCAATTTCAGATTCATTAGCAAAACTGTTATAACACTTAAAACATATCCCTAAAACTCCCAAAAATGTGTTCAAACTTTCATAAACTGGCAAATGTTGTAAGATGGACATGGTAATTAGGGTTTGTTGTATGGTAAAAAATTTGCTGCGATATGTGCAGCTGATGTTTTTGTCCCTATTTACATTTTTTCAAGTGTTGGGAGGTATGCTATATTAAAAACATGTTTTATTTTGCATAGCCTATATATTTTTTTTCAAATTCTTTATTTATAATTTTAACAGGGAGGGGGAAGGGGTACGGAAAAAAAGGAGAGGATTGGGAAAGAAAAGGAAATATTTGTAATAGACATTTACACATTCGTAATATTCAAATCAGTAAGACAGACAACGAGTCATAGCTTAATTAAAAAAGTGAATATTGTTTTATACAAGATAATCAATAGAGTACAGCAACAAGTCTATATTGTGAATGGGGCTACACATGAATGCACACACTTTTCTTCTTGGTTATAAATAGTAAAGTATTTACTCTATTATTTCTGAGGAAATCTAACCAGGGAGACCAAATTTTCCAGTAAATGGCACTGTCATTATTCATCAAATGTGATATTTCTTCTAGTTGTCTTATTTCTTCCGTATTAGTTAACCATTCTTTGTATGTGGGAGGATTGACTGATTTCCATTTCTTAGGAATTAGTGCCTTTGCTGCTTGTAAGAGGTGAAGCGTAAGAGGGTCAGTTATCATGTCATTAGTACCTGGTACTATATTCAGCATAACAATAGGGTGGTCCTGTATCTTTATATTAAGTTGTGTTATCTTATTTATAGCTTCTGATATTGCACTCCAAAATTTAACCAGAATGGGGCATGAATGCCATATGTGGACATGGGTTCCTTCAGCCTGATTACACCTCCAACACTTGTTTGAGCTGTTAGGATACATTCTTTTTAATCTAACGAGAGTGTAATGCCACCTAGTGATTAATTTATAAATTGATTCATTAGTTCTGGAAGATCTCGATGTTTTATGAATATTCTTTTAGATTTTTCCCCACAAACACCCTGATAAAGTTATCTTCAGTTCATTTTCCCACGCCTTACAAAAAGTTATGTTACATAGGGGTTTCGCCTCCAATAAGAGTTTATAGAGCTTAGAAAGCAGTTTATCAGTGACTGAATGTGTAGATAATAGTAATTCCCATGAGGTTTCAGGTCTCTGCCAGTCGTTACACATTCTTGATTGGATGTGGGAATGAAGTTGGTTATAACCTCATATATCACGTTGGTGATGCCCCCAATGTTTTTGGATCTCAGCTAAAGGGATCACTTTACTATTTTAATGAAGTCACAGAGTTTTTTGTCTCTGTTTCCCAATTTCCCCCACCTGGTGAAAGCACCTTTCTCTAAACTTGGAGGAAAGTTTGAGTTAAACATTAAAGGTTGAAGTACATATGGAAGGCTCGTTAACTTCTTTGTTTTTATACCATGTTTTCAAGGTCGCCCCAACCAATGGGTGTTGGCTTATTTCCCTAGGTAGAGTTTCAATTTCCATCCACAGATTATTTATGATTGGGTAATTTAATAGGCTCTGTTCTAAGACACACCAGTCTTTCTTTACCTTTACAGCGGCCCACGAGAGGATGCGAGCTAGGTGTACTGCCAAGTAGTAAAGGTAAGTATCCGGTAAACCCAGACCTCCTTTTCTTTTGGGTAAAATTAGTAATTGATGTTTGAGTCTCGGATTTTTCTCATTACAAATGAATCTCGATATTAGTGATTTAATCGAGGTGAAAAAGTAATGAGGCACCCATACAGGCATGACTTGGAAAAGGTTTGTGTTAACCAGGATTGAATTTGTTAACGTCTATCATCTGTGTGTAACAGATTTTCATTAAGCCGCCAGTTAAAATCGTCTTTCAACGTGTTTGGGAGAAGAAACAATGTAATTACTGGGCAATTATCAGATAAAATAGAATTTCCTATTGTAGCTATTGTAAATAAATGGAGCCAAGATTGTGAAACAAAGACATAGTCGATCCTAGAATAAACAGAATGAACTTTAGAAAAATGTGTGAAGTCTTTTTTTGTAGGGTTTAAAACTTTCCACACATCAACCAACTGCAACTCAGTTAGAACTTGTTTAACTTCCTTCAAACCCTTAAAAGAAATGCTACATTTCTTGGAAGATGCATCAGACAATGGGTTAAGCGTAAGATTAAAGTCTCCACCTAGTATCAAAATGCCTTCCTTAAAGTTGTCTAATACTTTCATAAAGTGTTTAATGTAGGTTACTTGCCTTGTATTAGTAATATATACATTAGCTATTGTACACACCTGATCAGCCAATTTCCCTTTTATTATAACAAACCGCCCTTCTTTGTCCGCTAATGTGTCTAGAAGTTGAAAAGGTAAATCCTTATGGATTAGTGTTATGACCCCGAGGGATTTCTTAACAGGATTGTTACTCAAATGTGTGTGGGTAAGATTTAAGGTTCAAAGCAGGTAAGTGGTTTTCTTTAAAATGAGTCTCCTGAAACATAACTATTTGGGCTCTTTTCAAAGGTTCATTGATCCCATTCACATTAAAAGAAATAACTGTACATTCTATATTATTTGTATCAGCCATGGTCTAGAAACCAAAATCTTTTCCATATGAGACAAAAACGCTCAAACTCATTGTCAGCTTGCAGGATGTGGGATAGAAATAGGGGGAGAAAACAGTGTGCGATCAACACACCCGTAAAGTAAAGAAGGGTTGTGGGGGAGAGTACATGCCGCGGTAGACTTACTGGGGCTGTAGCCCTTAGCTGGGGGGGTGTAACAGCGGCTAAGGTGTTTAACACCATATTCTTTGGGGGTTAGTGGTTGGCTGGGAGTAAAGATGGGCAAAGTAGTTGTATTGTATGACCCAGGGTTAACTGATCAGGTCCAGCCATGCTTCAAAGGTTGATTCTTAGATAAGGGAGAATGTGGGGGAATATACGAGGGCCACTATGTGGCCATTAGCAAAAATTAAAGCAAAAATCTTATCAACAGATATCAACTGCAAAACACGTGAGATATCCACTATATCAAGCTTTTAAATAACTTTCAATAAAATTGAGTAATATTGTATAATAAGGCAAGTAATTATAAAAGCGTTTAAAATAGTTATGTCTCCCTTGTTATGCAGAAACGAAAAAAAGAGTAAAGAATTAGAACAGCGAAAACATTTAACATTATATATACTTCACCAACGACCCAGGATATAAGTTCAGATGGTCATGGAGGTCTTTGTTTCTTGTGGAACAAAGAGGAAGTCTCTGGGAAATTATGAAGAAACTGAGATGAAGCTAAATAAGTCTCAGGTCTTCTCTAGTCTTCTTGATGTCCTCGGTGTTCTTTTTAGGAGTGTAGTTCTGTGACCATTCCCCTTGAAGATCAAAAGACAAATCTGATATTTTGCCGTGCTCTGGGATCCATCCTGGGAGGTCGATTTTAGGCAGACGCAGTTTCATCAAGAAAGTCTCAGTGTCCATTGGGTGTGCGTAGTACTGCTGAGTTGCCATCCTTGGTAGCAGATAAGGAAAAAGGGTAACCCCACCTATAGGGGATATTTTGTTCCCTTAAGAGATCAGTGAGAGGTTTCAGCATATTAAGTTTAAATAGGGTAGCTCTTGACATGTCTTGGAAGAGCTTAATGATATTATCTTCATACGATAGGTTGGTAGTCTCTCTTGACTTCGACATGATTTCCTCCTTTAGAGAAAAGTTATGTAGACAGCATAGGATATCTCTTGGAGCGTTTAAAGGAGCCGCTTTAGGTTTCTGGACTCTATGAGCCCTATCAATTTGAATTTCTGTCTCGGGGTCTCTCTTTAATATGCTATTAAAGATATGTTTCAGTGCTGAGTGGATATCTTCCGATTGCACCACTTCAGGGACCCCTCTGACTCTGATGTTGCTTCTCCTGCTCCTATTTTCTTGGTCCTCCAACTGTCTCTGTAATTCTTGTATAATAGTATCTTGCTGTTGAATGTGCTTGTAAATCGTTTTCTGGTTGGATGTGCACCTGGTTAGATTAGATTCTACATCCTCTGCGTGCAGCCAGGGAAATCATATATTTTTTAATGTCCTGGATTTCCTCTTTTATTGTAGAGGTTACCTGTTGCAGCATCTCTTTAATATCTGCTTTAGAAGGGAGGTTGGCAATGTAATCTCGTATGCCCAGTTCCTCCTCTGCTTCACTGTCCATTTCAGACTGCTCTCTGTATGAAGCAGCTTCTTCCTCCTCAGATGCGTCTCGCATGGGCGCCATCTTGGATTCGAGATGCTCCGTTTTTATTCTAAAGAAAAGCGGCGCAATATCGCCTGAGGCTGCTTGAGATTTGCGCGCAGAAGTTTTGTCCTTCTCCCGCTTTGCTCTATGGGTTTTCCCCATTTTCTCCGGTGCTGTAGAAAGCTGGCGCTAATCAGTGTAGACCGAGCTCTCCTACTATGCTGCCATGCAGCTCCGTGTCAAGCCACGCCCCCCACATAGCCTATATATTTAACCCGTTAATTTAAACCTTTTTCTCCTGCTGCCCCTTTCCTCCTAAACTTCCTCCTGAATTCCTCTGCAGAGAATCCTTATCTCTTCATAAGTAACTACCTTCTCCAGGGCACTGACAAACATCTGACTCAGCATGTCTTAGCATGTATTTGCTACTGCCCCAAATTGTAGTATTTTATCTTCCTGTTTGCATCTGTAAGATACCCACCTGCTTATAAGGTGGTCAGGGACCTCTTTTCTTTATCACTTAACACTTAGGGGTCTATTTAGCATGTGTTTAAAGTAGAGTGAAATGTAACCCTTTGCTGGTACACTCACTAAAATAGCAATTTAAACATCTGCAATCCAGGGTCCTGAATTCCCTTTGCATGAAAGATACTGGGAACTGAGATGTACAGCACTGTGTCTCCACCTAGTGGACACTGAGTAATTGCACCTCAGGAGAATTCCACCAGGAAAATAAACCCGCAGTTTGCAGTAAACCAATATAACTTTTTACAATTACAATAATAAAGAAATAAACAGTAAATGCAGTTCAACAATACACCCCTGCACTGGTGAACCAGTGTGATAAATTCAACCCTGGCTCAGTCTTTACCAGGATACAGTCCCACACTCTGGGCAGACTAAATGAAAGTCGCACAGTTCGGTCCCTGGCAATTGTGTCCTATCCCAAGAGCTCTTTAATTTCCCCAGGTAGAGCTACCTGCCCAAAGTACCTTTCCTTTTGAACTTAGAAGCTGCTCCCACATGGTAGGTACACACACAAGACCTGTCTTCATCCTGGGGTCTAACACATGGCCAAAGTATCCACACACAGGAGACAGAAACTGTGCTTTCTTTATGGGGTATATTTATCAAAGAGTGAAGTTAGAGATCGCCACAGTCCGCTAGCATGAAATGTGATGGGATGATGTGCTTTTATACCAATAATCTCTAACCAGTGGCTCAAAAGCAACATGTTGCTTATCAACACCTGGATGTTGCTTCCTGTGGCCTTAAGCAGGTGCTTATTTTTAAATTCCTGGCTTGGAGACATGTTTTAATTGCATAAAAACAGGTTTATTGACAAGCAGAGGCTACCGGTCAATAACAGACCTTTTTGGCACCCCCTTAGACACATTTTTTTCATGTGTTGCTCTCCAGCTCTTTTTAAATTTGAATGTGGCTTGTGGGTAAAAAAGGTTTTATACCTTCCTGTCTGCACTGCCCCAGTGGCTGGTAGTATAACTTACACTTAAATTATTTTCTATACTAACATTACTCTAGTGTCAAAATATCAAATGACAACCCTTTTACATTAACATTTTTCATTAAACACATATATGCAATCAGAATTATTATCACGATAGACATTTTCCATTCTCATTTCACCTCAATTTTTCCACCTTGTTACGTATATAAATAAGAAATACATACATACATAAAAACGCATGATGTAAAAGAAGCAACCATTTGGTAAAAAAACAACAAAAAGAAACGTCATCTAAGACCTTCAAAAAATTATTCTAAACTGACATCTATTGCATTCAAAATACACATAATCTATAATGTAATGCTAATTCAAATTAATTCAGCATAAATTAAATATTCTTCTGGAATTTGATAACTAATATAAATGTTGTGTTGTACATACATCTGTGCATTGTTTATTTGCAATAAATATCCTCAGTTTTATTGGGAAAATATTGTGGATAATCATAATGTTCCTAGAAGCATACAAATAATTTTATCTTCTCTGAGTCTCATAAATGTCATTGCATCTCTCAAATATTTACTTTTGTTATGACATTTTCGTAGACTAATATATATTTTTGGGTTACAGAATATCATTCAAAGTGTGTGTTGAATTTTTTTATACCTTGCATTGATTTTTTTTCTACATTAGAAATCAAATGAATCTTTCAATGATTTAGGCCAGAAAGTGTCTTTAAAATGGTGCTTAAATCCCTGTCTTCAGTACATTAGAATGATAGGTGCTGGATTTACAGTATAGGTTCTATTTTTGATCTCTGACAAAAAATATAAATGGGGCATATTTTAACAATGTTCTATAAATAAAGCTTTCAAAACTTTTTATTGCCAGTGCCAATAAAAATATTATTTACTCTATGAAAATGTATATAAGTGCATGTATCAATCTTTTTTTTTAGCATTTTCAAGTGGATGAAAAGGTAAGGAAAAAACATCAAAATTTTGAGTTTCCCATAGATTGTATTGCCCTAAATTTTTCTGAATTTAACTGAATTTGGAAAGTTTTTCCCTATAGGATAACATGATTTTCATTGTATAAACAAACCCTCTCCCTTCCTTAAGATGCATTCTTTGATAAACTTTGGGAAAAGGAACTGGTCATTATACAGTTGACTACTGTCTGGACTAATAATTTGTTTTGCTACCTACCCTTTCTTATACAATGATAGACCAGGAAATTGGACAGGACATGGCAAATAAATGTGTTTTCAGTTATTTGACGAGAAATAAAAAAGACAATCGGCAAAAAGTATGCTCAGCATAAACCCTATTCATTTAACTTGGGTTATATACTCTATAACTGCCGCTATACTTACAGACATCATAGGTGCTAATGTTGTTACCCTGGGGCAAAAAATGTTTCCAATGTTTTTATTTTTTTCCATTTACATTCTTACTAATTCAAAAGCATTTATACAATCCCTTTCATTCTCTTTAGAAATAATAGTGACCTACCCAAAAAATGTTGCATCGAATCTCCTCTGCAAATTGAATTATTCAATTTGTGAAAAACCCAATACAAATGTAAATTTAAAGAAAAAAAATGGGCCAGGTACTGGAGTATTGGCAAGCTCATAATGTTATGATATATATGCAGTATTATGACAAAATATGGCACTTTTAGTTGGCCCCATAAGTTATAAGCTTTACATCTGCAACTCATTTCACTGTGTTATATGGGTCACTAAAGCACTGCCAATCTATCTACTGGCAGTCAACACAGCTAACATTTGGACCAAATTTCAAATCTTATCAACTTTTACATGAAATATAAAGTTTGTGTCTATTGTGATCAGGGAATGTGATAAAAGTAGTAGACAAAGAAAACATGATCAGAGAATCAGGATGATTTATGAAGTAATAATGTTTATCAACAGCTGAAGTACACAGGAAATGAATGGTTCAGATATGATCATCTGTAAAGAGAAAAATTGACTGACCATATGTCACCTCTAAATTCCACTAACAAGATCAAAATTCCTTTCTGTATAAATGTCTGCTTGTAGGAAAAAAAATATTTTCAGCTTATAGAATAAATTGTAGAGGAAAAACTAACTGAACAACCAAGCAACCAAAACCTGTACTACTTTGCTAAATTGCTCTTTTGGTAATAAATTGATTTCTTGGGTAAGACTGCCATGAACTAAATCAGTGATGTTTTAATAGTAACATTCATTTTTAATAAACTACCCTGTAGCGCAAACTTCTGATTATTTATACTTAAAGAAGCTTTATTATTTTATAAAAAAAAATATATTTCAAAGAGTTCCTTCAGCTGATTAAATGACCTTCAATCTTTGGAAAATGCTTTATCTTCAAGTTATTCAATATTATACAGTAAAATTAGTTTCTGGCATCATTCTGTTGTGACCTAATGAGGAAAAAAATGTTGTTTTGGGTTCTATAACTTGTTTGCTGCAATAAAACACTTCCTAGGTAGAGTGTTCCTGAATGTTTTAACGTAAAGGGGTAATTCAGCTTTTAATTAAATTTTAGAACAATGTAGACAGTGCTATTCTGAGATATTTACAACAGAAGCACACATTTTTTTTGAATCAATACATTTATCAAAGAATCTTCAAAATTTGGATAAGAATATTTAGCAAATAATCTGTTAAACTTCTACAGAAGTGAATGGGGGGTGTATTTGCAACATTTAGTTATTATATGCTTTAAACTAAAAAAAATAGAATTAGAAAATGAATAAATTAGTCACCATTATTTATTTGCACTTATTCTCCTTATTCCATATTCACGTATTTATATATTTTGAGGTTAGTAAAAAATTATACATAAATACATTTACATACACATTTCCTTGTTATTGTAACAACAAATAGGAACTTTTTACATTATGAGTTGTTGTTTGCTATGTATGAGTCCTAACTGAATAATGGTTGTTTCAGTGTGAACATAATGTATTCAATATACCTTTTGCCTCATATTCATAATACAAGTATATTGCAAGTATAAGGACATTTTGGAATTCCTTTAAAACCAAACTATTATGTATTATACCCATGTTTTTGTCTAGCATTCTCCCAAACTCCTTGGTGACCTATAATAGATTAATCATTTTGAGTGAAGTTGTAGTTTACCTCATATATAATATAATATAAATAATATTGTGATATCATGGTTACATATTTGCAAATATCATAAGGAATAAGGTAACAGCAACATGTTCAATATAAAGTCATGAAATAGGCATGCCCACCTTATGGTACTTTAGCTACATTTGGCCTATACATTATGATATAGTTTAACAATGGAAGAGGCACATGTTTAACATCCATTATATCAGAGAAACTTATAAATTTTGAGTCTTGTATGAAAGTAAAGGTCACAGGGTAACTGATCAAATACAGAATGTAATTAAAATATGAGTTATGTAGGGACCCTGAGGTTTAGATATGTGTACATAGGACGTTTCCCCTGTATTTCGACACCTAAGTGGTCCTCTTATTCACCCAGACAGCTATGTCCCTTTTCCTGGCTCCATTGTAGTTCAAGGTGTCAGAATGTAAAAGTTTAAAAGGGAAAGCACTAGTGCTCAGGGCTCTTTTCCTGGATTCCACCATGTGGGGAGGTGGGTCCAGGAGTGAGTCTGAATATTGTCAGGTTCAAAAGTAGGGACAGTTTTACTAAATAGTAGAAGTGTATGTAATAGTTGCTCTAAGAGCAAGAGATAATGACAGGATAATTTAGTTAGCAGCTTTCTGGCTACAACAAGGAGAGTAGTTGGGGTTAGCACTCTTACAGTGATCAAGCCACCAGACAGGGACACAAGTGGGTGAGCTCAGGAGCAGGGAAAGTGCCGAGGAGCAATATACCGGTACCCTGAGGGATCCCTAGTGCTGGGGAACATCACCAAGACAGGCTGCACAACCTCTGTTTTTTGTACTGAATGTCATTGAAGATGCCATTGGCTGAAAGCTGTGAACAAGAATTCTGCCTGTTCAATAAAGAATTTTTTGGTTTATTCAACTCCTGGACTGCTGATATTGCTAAGAGTGATTTGTGCACCAGGAGATACATAGGATCCACCTGAAGGTAATGTGCTTAAAGGGGCCACTACACACTGCTGGGAGTTGCATGGAGTTGCCCATAACCTCCAGGTGGCTGGGATACATTGGCAGCAAGTCACACTATTCACACACTTTTCAGGCCCACCCACAGATGTGCTACAGTTAATAATTTAAGTGAAGTGTATTTTAAAAATATATGTTTTATACAGTATGTATTTTGTGATGCCTCATATCTTTAAAATCTACATCATGTGTAACAACTAGTTTGAAGAAGATAGGGCTGGGGGCCCATTCACTGAGACTAAAGAGAACAATATTGGGGAGGATTTGCTTTCACTGCCTAATTATTTAAAATGCAATGGTGTGCACAACTTGTTGTAGCTCCCACCCTTTCCAGCTACAGACGATCCCAGTTGTGTCCGATAAAAGGGAACCATTTGGGAGTTTTAACCTTGAGTAGATTAAAGATTAAAAGTAATTAAGAAGCCGATTTTTATATATAAAACCTGGCTGAATAATTTGCCACACATCGCAAGGCATTGCTGCGTAAAAAACGGCATAAAAATGGTGTAATTTTTGTAGCGAATTTCCCCATTTGGCCACCCGCAAATGTTTTCGCGAAACACGAAACTGCATTGACAATGAGCATGCAAAAAATCTGCTGCTGCAAAACTTGTTGCGCATAAAAATTACAGTGCGTCAAAATTATTCGGACGCCCATTAACTTTAGCTTCATCAGTTAACTTGACTGATAAAGAAACACACAACTTTCTTTTAACCTAATTGCTCTTTTGCCTTTAAATTACAATGTAAATACTTGGCAAAAACAGTTAGACAGAGCTAAACACCAGCAGTCAAGTCAAGGCAGGCAGCATGATTAAAATACTATATCGTTTTTCTAGGATAAAGATGCAGGTCAACAATAATATGTTGACATTGAAGGCCTCATCTAGCTATTTTTAAAAGCTGCAGAGAAGTTGAACTTATATAAACAATATTTTTTCATAGGTATCAATTTTAAAGTTTTGTAGTGTTCTAGGGATATTCTGTAAACTTGCTGACTGTTGTAAATAAGGCTCTAAAGGTCTAAATCTCTGCTCTTTGGAGCACTTAAAGAAAGAGCTGACAGCTTTAACACACCGATATATGTATTGAAATATCTTTGATCATATAAAGCTTGGACATACAAAACAAATGATTCCTTAGTGCTGTAATATTTTATATAAAGATTTTTTTTTTTTTAAAATGTCAGAATCCAAGTCATTCACTATTATTGCAGATACATCTACAAACCATAAAAGTATCTTGTTTTCCTAATATAGGTAACACAAACAACTAGTCATGTGCCAAATTAGATATCAGCTTTATAGTACTGATCTAAATCAACAGGGCTTGGATTTTTTAAAAAATATTAACAATATCAATCAGTTTAATATAGGAACTGCCATAAAATTTGTTTTCAAGATTTTATCCCACACCAAATTTTATGAGTTTATTTAATTGATAAATAAGGTCAAATTGTGGATGGGTTGTTTTAATAAAATGGGAACATTTTGAGTTTTACTAAATAACCCCCTTGATGTCTGATTACAAGTCATACCAGAGGCATGCTATAAATTGCCTTCTTCACAGCTGGATTAATCCTGAAACAGCCATAAAGTTTGTGTATTTGGAAAAGGTCTTGTCTTTTGTTTTTCTTTAAATAAACCTATAAATTGCCCATGCCACAAGGATGATGAGGATTTCATTGCTTAATTCAAGCAGTTAAGTATTAGCTACTGTAATTTGTAAATAGCCCAGTGCCAGACCAAGCTCATGTGCATGTTAGCTATCCTGAGGCATGTGCCCCGTCTTCCTACCCCTAGTTCCAGCCAAGAAATACCCCTTCACCAGCAGTTTCTAGCAAATGAACCTCACTTAGGGACAGATTTATCAAAGGTCGAATTGAATTTCGAGATTATTTTAGTGTAATTTGACTAGGGAATAGTCTAAATTCAATTTGAGTTTAAAAAAAAAATCGAAATTCAAATTTGGAAATTTATCATGTACAGTCCCTTTAAGAATTTGAATTTGACTATTCGCCATCTAAAACCCCCTGAATTTGTGTTTTAGCCATGGGAGAGCTGCTACAATAAATTTGTAGCCGTTTGGTGGAATTTTGAAAAAAAAAAGATTAAAAAATTTTTTTTGGTGAAAAAACTCGTATCAAATTCAGTTCGAGTTTGTAGGTCAATCCTATTCACCTGAATGTAAAAAATTTGAATGATTGATCTTTTTTTTTTAATTTTGAGTTAATGGAAGTTTATAGGATTTTTATAAATTCCATAAATTCGACCCTTGATAAATATGCCCCTTAGTTTGTCCAATAGATACAGTACAGTATTTCAAGCTTAATGCTTTATCAGTCTTTAATTCTTCTCTTATATGGTCCTTGCTAGTGATGAGTGAACATATGGTGTTTTGCGTAAAAAAACAAAATGCATTGTAGCTGCTGGAAGGTGAAACTACAATGCATTTTAAGTTCTGCACTAGCATGTACAATTGTTTGAAAAGCTCCTTTCTATTATGCTACAACTTCATAGAAATAAAAATTTGTTGTAAAAAATAAAAAGTTGGAGGACAGGGAATTGCTCTGTTTCCATTAGTTAATGTGGAAGGTAAGGGGCAGGCAGTAACAAAATCTGTGTTTTTTTCTTCTTCTTAGGATTCACAAAATTTCAACTGCTGGCAAAACCACTAATTATGCAAACTTCCTTTATATGCTCACAAACACTTTGTGGTTTGCAATATCCTTTTTAATTGCATGTTGTATGTGTACTGTAGCAGTAGGTATGGTATAACTCATATCATTTATTGAAATCATTTTGCTTTGTGAAAGCCAGTTGTTTCAGTCTGTTTGCCAATATTCTGTTAAACAACTCAGGGAATATATTTTACTGCTGTTTTGCATTATGCATGGTGATATCTAATCACACTTTTTTTTTAAATGAAATCAAAGTAATGAAGCTTAATAACTACAAGAACTGCTATATGATCCAATCAAGGGAAACATGCAAACTATAATGCATAATAATTTTGTCAGGAAGTGTCTTTTTCCCTATTATTCTTTTTCTATAATGTGAAGAAAACAAAATAAAACATCATAGTGATGTTAAAATCAAACTAGAACTTGATCTGTCTTAATGATGCTATCAACATCTTCACTATACAAACAGGTATACCCTCTGCTGTTGTTTATTTTGAGACCAGAAATTGACTTTTTGTGAGTTAATGTTATTGGGGCTTTATATTGTTTCATCGTCATCAATATTGTAACACTATTTTGGGCTATATTATGTTTTTGTTATTATGTCCAGCTATTTATGTTAGAGCAAGGGTTACACTTGTTAACACATAAGGCTGAGCCTTCGCTATGTGGAAGGTAGGAAGGAATGGCGTTGTCAAACTGCAACTCACATAGGCTACAGTGCATAAAAATAAAATAATTATGCCAGCAGCAAAACAGAACAAAGTTTATTTTTCCAAGACAAATAATCCACAGGGTTATACTCATATACGGGAAAATGTAAAATTAGAAAATGTAAAATTAGAGTTTGACTGTAATATTACTGTGCACTAATAAATACTGTAGTGGCCATTTACTTTGACTCCAGATGAAAGTACAAGAGAAAAAGTGCACCACTTAATGCTCATTTAAAAATCACTCACATCTGGGTTCGGACTGCTCTCTTCACTTAATACTAGCTTACATAGTAACATAGTTAAATTGGGTTGAAAAAAGACAAAGTCCATCAAGTTCAACCCCTCCAAATGCAAACCCAGCATCCATACACACACCCCTCCCTACTTTTAATTAAATTCTATATACCCATACCTATACTAACTATAGAGCTTAGTATCACAATAGCCTTTGATATTATGTCTGTCCAAAAAAAACATCCAAGCCATTCTTAAAGGCATTAACTGAATCAGCCATCACAACATCACCCGGCAGTGCATTCCACAAACTCACTGTCCTGACTGTGAAGAACCCCCTACGTTGCTTCAAATGAAAGTTCTTTTCTTCTAGTCTAAAGGGGTGGCCTCTGGTACGGTGATCCACTTTATCGGTAAAAAGGTCCCCTGCTATTTGTCTATAATGTCCTCTAATGTACTTGTAAAGTGTAATCATGTCCCCTCGCAAGCCCCTTTTTTCCAGCGAAAACAACCCCAACCTTGACAGTCTCCCCTCATAATTTAAGTCTTCCATCCCTCTAACCAATTTAGTTGCACGTCTCTGCACTCTCTCCAGCTCATTTATATCCCTCTTAAGGACTGGAGTCCAAAACTGCACTGCATACTTCAGATGAGGCCTTACCAGGGACCTATAAAGAGGCATAATTATGTTTTCATCCCTTGAGTTAATGCCCTTTTTTATACAAGACAGAACTTTTATTTGCTTTAGTAGCCACAGAATGACACTGCCCAGAATTAGACAACGTGTTATCTACAAAGACCCCTAGATCCTTCTCATTTAAGGAAACTCCCAACACACTGCCATTTAGTGTATAACTTGCATTTATATAATTTTTGCCAAAGTGCATAACCTTGCATTTATCAACATAGAACCTCATTTTCCAGTTTGCTGCCCAGTTTTCCAATTTAGACAAATCACTCTGCAAAGTGGCAGCATCCTGCATGGAACCTATAGTTCTGCACAATTTAGTATCATCTGCAAAAATAGAAACAGTACTTTCAATGCCCACCTCCAGGTCATTAATAAACAAGTTGAAAAGCAAGGGACCTAGTACAGAGCCCTGCGGTACTCCACTAACAACACTGGTCCAATTAGAAAATGTTCCATTTACTACCACTCTTTACAGTCTTTTATCCAGTTCTCTATCCAGGTACAAATACTATATTCCAGGCCAACATTCCTTAATTTAACCAGTTACCTTTTGTGTGGCACTGTATCAAATGCTTTAGCAAAGTCTAAGTAAATCACATCCACTGCCATCCCAGAATCGAGATCTCTACTTACCTTCTCATAAAAAGAAATTAAGTTAGTCTGGCAAGATCTATTACGGATGAACCATGCAGCTCTGAGACTTCCATGAAGGTCAGAGCTCAAACTGAGATCTGCTCCTATGAGTTGCAAAGATCTTTACAGAATAGACAAAGCACATTCTGCAGCATTAAAAAAACAGTAGTTACAGAGCTTATAATAAAGCTGAGTCTTATACTTAAAAATGTTTTTCCATACATGATTCTGTTATAAAAAAATTGGCTTTGTTTGCAGCCCATAGCCCATGGCAGTGTTTCTTTAAAGTGTTGTCCTATGGTTATCATTTGCCTGCTAGCATGACAAATGTAGCAACTTCTTGTTAACATCACCCACCCTCGAAGTTTGATTCTTAGAATCTGTAGTACTCAGGAGGACTTCAAAATTGAAGCGAGAAAACTATATACTCGGTTCAAGGAAAGAGGATACACTCACAATTCCCTAAAAAAAAGCCTATAAAAGGGCTCTAGACACCGATAGACAAGATCTGTTAGTTGTCAAGAAAAATAGGAGACGACATGGGGGAAGATAAAAAAGTATTCAGGCTCATTGGCGATTACAATGCTGAACATAAAGAGATCACTAAAATCATTAAAAAACATTGGCATATATTGCATCAGGATCACCAGCTGAGCAAAGTAATTGGAATGAATCCATTGATCACATACAGGAGAAGTAAAAATTTACATGACAAATTAACCCATAGCCATTACACATGTTCTGCCAAACCTACATGGCTAACATCTAAAATAACAGGATGCTATAAGTGTGGAAATTGTATAGCATGCCCACTAGTGGAAAGAATGTCCACAATAACTCTCATATCGAGTACAAACTTAAGAACTACATGAATTGTAAAAGCACATGCATAGTGTATATCATGCAATGTATATGTGGAAAACACTATGTGGGCAAAATGTTATGTGAATTTCGTAGAAGAATTCAAGAACATGTAGGGGATGTTAAACATAAACGTAACACTTCAGTAGCAGTCCATATTAATGAATATCATAATGGCAATATAAGTGCAATGAAGTTCATGGCGGTGGAACAGTTGAATCAAACTTCGAGGGTGGGTGATGTTAACAAGAAGTTGCTACAAACTGAGGCTAGGTGGATGTATGCAATGAATAGTAGATCTCCAGTGGGACTCAATGAGGGGTTCACATTTTCCCCATTTTTATAGGGCACTTCATCGCTTATATAGTGTGTTTGGTACAGAGAGGATAAACAGCCTCTATTAATATAATTTACAATTTATGATTTAAAACACTAAATGATAGAAGCAGTCTGTTATTGATAAGGAACAGTATATTCATCTTTAAAACTACCAAGTGAAAAGCTACACTAATTAGGACCTAATAGTATAACAATCCTAAATATAGGGCATAAGTATTATCACAAGTGACACTAGGTTATGCACAGGCACAATCAAGCCTAAGCGTTATTCGCCAAAGGAAAACATGCAGGCGCAATCGCGCTAGAAACTCGAAAAGAAAACACGCAGGCGCAATCACGCTGAACCGCAAAACCGGAAGTGACGTACTACCGGAAACGCGCGGCCGCGCGGTACCAATTATGGCTATTTAAACCTGTGGACCACGACCACGCGCCACCTATGCCCCTGAAGAAGCCGCTGAGTCGGTGAAATGCGTAGGGCAGCATAGGTGGACGGTGGTGAGAGTAGCTCTGACCGCTCCCTACGTAGATAGGCAGGTACTCCTGGAAAAATGGAAGGGAGGGGGTTACTGTCCTGAATGGGGTAGACTTTCCTTTTGGGAACACTTTGATGTAATTGGTCACGCTGCAAGTTGGCACGAGACCATCCACTCGTCCACCTGGGCAATTTTATTTAATGTTTTTTAAGGACACTGTCCAGCACTGACGTAGTTAACGCAGTGGGTTTGTTTGGTCGTGGGAAGCTTGGCACACTAAGGGTGTGTGTGTTTTTTTAACTATTAAGTTATTAAAAGTTATGTTTTAAGCTATGGGGAACTGGTGTTAAGCTATCACTAGCACTGTTGATGGCGGTCTGAACTGGGTTGCTGGGAGTTGTAGGACACCTGACTCATACTTCAGTTGTTTTTTGAACATTCTATAACATACTAAAAGTTAACAAAGATGAACTACCCCTTTAAGTCCCCTTTGCAGGTCCAACCTTTGATCAAGGTTTACAGCTATAGAAAAATATCAATGTTATCAGCCATTCAGCAATAGGATAGCAATCTAGGATAAGACTGCATCTCTCTCATCAAATTATAGCCCATGACATTTTAAGAGTAAAATGTATTTTCAGTACTATTGGCATGACTCCTGCTATCCCTTTCATAATGAACTGCAGGTAAAGACATGAAGATCACTCTATGTATCCCTTCATCTAACTATGTAATAAGGACTGCTGGTTTAAAAACATAAAAAATATAGCCAGGAATTCAGAGCCAAATAGTAGACAGTTTGATTCTTATCAGTTCACAGTGAGTTGTAAGCCACATACTCAGACAGAGAGGCACACAAACACTATAAAAAACAGCAGCACATTATTACACGGTTTCTGTGTGGCATGTTGAGATTTGTAAAGCAAGACTAGTGCTTTAAATGTAAATATAAAATTCAACAGTCCCATGCAGATAGTTCATGTAAAATGTCTGTTCGAGGAAGTGAGCTAGCTGGGTTTGATTTTACTTTGTTTAAATTGTCATAAAAGGAATTGATTGACAACACTGTAGATTTTACTTTTTGGGTTGCTCTTTGATGTATGTCAGGCCACATGTTTTCTGGCAACACACAGCATGGCAATATCAAACACCACAGCAAATTGCATATTGATAGACAGCAGCACTCCAAAAGT
The DNA here is from genome assembly GCF_017654675.1 of Xenopus laevis. Lineage (NCBI taxonomy): Eukaryota > Metazoa > Chordata > Amphibia > Anura > Pipidae > Xenopus > Xenopus laevis. The sequence goes on along the minus strand of NC_054374.1, from coordinate 114,977,510 downwards.
TTTTCATAAAACGAGCCTTTATTGATAGAATCACTGTAATATTCAGTAAAGCAAAAAGCTGTGTCTGCTAAAGATATCAATCTCAAAGCGGCTTCACACATTCAACAGTTGGCCAACTGAATGTTTACATGTTTATTTTGGTGTGTGTGTGAAACTGCTTTGAGAAATATGTGGGTTACTCGGACCACCCGGATCTTAAACAAGGAGCCCAGGTTTTTACACTGTTATCCGAGTAGGATTTGGATTACCAGTTTACCTACATAGTTGGCAGACTTTCTTTATCATTAATATGATAAAAAATATGGCTCAATAATAGATGTTAACCCTATACATTTTTGGTTTGATATGTGTGCTAAAGGCAGGGGAGAAATGCTTTATTTCATTAATATTGCACCTCCACAATTCACCCTATTATCACTTTTTATACATAATATGGGAAAAAAAGTAATTCATAATTATTTAAAAAATAAGTAAAAAAAAAGACGAAAATGATCACTCAACAATGACATTGGTTTTTATAGGAATTTATATGAATTATAAAAATATATTTGTTGGGGACCCAAAGAGTTAAAGGGATTATTTTTAGTTGTAATATTAGAGTGTAAGCAGCCATCACAGGTCATTATGTCTGATTCTGTGCATTCAGAATGAGCCATTAATTCACAATGGAACTGCGTCCAGAGAAGATATTGTTTCTCCTACCCAATGTAACAGAGAGAGTCAATGATTAGGAGAACCAGACAGGATTTTTACTTCTGAGTGATATTCTTATAACATAGCACTAGATGGAGCATTTTTATCAATGCAGGTGTTTTCTTTTTACCTTTTCATTGTTCTGTAGATAGACTGCTGGGGGAGGGTGTGATATCACTCCAACTTGCAGTGCAGTAGTAAAGAGTTTATCAGAGCAAAAGTGACATGACTGAGGGCACCTGTGAAACTAAGAACATGTCTAGGCCCATGTCAAATTCCAAAATGAAATCCATATTTTCTTTTGGAAAATACATTTCAATGCAGGATTCTGCCGGAGGAGCACTATTACCCGATGCATTTTATAAAATACATGTTTTCATGTGACAAAATCCCTTTAATATCTGCTACTGTCCCAGTTCCGTTACCTCTGCCCTGTGGGAAGGAGTTTCCCTATTTGGCTTACATTCAGCTGAGTGTGTGAGTATAAATACTACTTAATATTGTGATGCTGGGTCAATTGACAAATAGATTGTACAAATGAAGTATCTTTACAGTAAAATAAACCTACAATTCATACACACATGCACCCATTTCTTGTGTAGGGGCCCCTATGGGTTAATCTGCCCTGCAGCTTTAAGGCCCCCACCTTTTCTTAGAGTGATCTGCCAGGAGAGAATGACACTCCCCTGCTACACTCCTATATAGTGTGTGTAGGGAGTGGCCACTTCCTCTTTTGCCTCTGGATGGTGATCCAGCTGGGTGTGATAAGGAGAGCCTGGGCACAGCTAGGCCCAGAAAGGCCCATGTGCTTTGGAGAAGAAGTCGGGGACCAGGTAACCCCGTGAATGAGTAATAGTTACACAGACTTGTCATAGTCTGTCTAGGAGAGAAAGGCAGAGAGGTGAGAGAGAAAGAGCAGCTGAAGCTCCAACGAGGATTTGCAGTAAGGGAGTAGCTTCCCAGAGGCTTTATGTGTTGCCTCCAGTCAGGGACCTCAGTGAAGAGGGACTGTAGGGTAGAAGCTGCTTTCCTGGCAACTTCCAGGAGGGAATGTGTGTAATACTGCAAATGCCTAATGGAGACCTTTCCTCTGTGAGAAATGCCTAATGCCTGCAGCTCTGTGTGAGAAATGTGCTATTGCCTCAGCTCCTGTGTGAGTACTAAACCTGTGGTCACTTGCCTTGTGCATAGTTAAATAAACCGTTTCTGTTTTACTGCAAGAACCTCCTGGTGCCCATCTTTTGTTGTATGCACAGTAGCCTGGGGGATGTAGTTGCACTACACCATAGAGGGAACACTTCCACATGGCGAAGGCCCTGACCCTGTTGTGTGAGTCACAGTGTAACCCATGCTTCTACTGCTAGCTGGACAGTTTAACTATTTGTGTGCTATGCAGCCCAAATAGGTGTTACACTTGTATTAATTTTACTGTTGCAGCAACAGCACATTTCCTCCAGACACTTTCAGCAAGGGCTAAGCTGAGGGTGAAGGCTACATTTACAGAAGCTGTTGAGTTTGAAGGGAAATCATTTAACCCTGCCTTCTATATAAATATATATTTAGCAGGTTCTTGAGGAGTTCTCCTTTCTTTCCCATTCTTCTCATGATGATACTCAACTGGTTGTAGGCAGATCTTATACCAACTGGAATCTTGACAGAAATGCCTCTGCTTCATAAATGTATTGTTATATTCCTTATGAGATGAAAAAATTCATACAAACCATTTTTCACCATAGAATAGTGTGCAAGCAGATATTGTATCTCTCTCACATGAGTACTCAAGGGTCCATTTTTATTAGAACTACCTATTTTACTATTTTGTTGGTCATTGCTTACATTGACTGCATTGACACAGTATATGAGAAAATCCTTCAAGAGGAGAGATGTATAATGACTTCAGATAATATGGTATAGTCAAGTATTATGACCTCACAGCTCATCTGTAACCATTGAAACTGGTCTATTTATTTGTTACCTCAATAACAAACAACAACCCTATTAGCAGCTCTGTACCATTTCCATATATTTGCTTCTAACACTTCCAATACCAGTCAGCCATTAAGGACAACCAGTTGGTATGTAAGGGTCTGCTTTTCAGTAACAGTGTGCATGTGCATAGATGACACAAAGGGCCTAACATCCTTGAAAAGTGATCAACAACTTTTTATGAGACACTGAGCATTGACTTGTTTGGTTATGCTGTGTCTGACTCTGCATGTTTTCTGAATATCTGACATTTGCTTCCTGAACTGACCTGCCTTTGCCTTCAGATTCTCTTTGTTGCTTGGATTCCCTAAGGTCACTCTTCTGCTAGGGCCCAGTCCTGTTGCCATCCTCAGTGTGTAATGGTGGCAAATATCTCCTGTGCTGTATTCATTGTTAACCCGTGATGCAACACTGACCTTTTGTGTGTGGGAAACACGATGCAGAGAGTTGCAATTCAAACATATTTTCTTTATTGTCACAGCCTTCAGTTAAACAGCAGCATATTCATAGGGCTCATTCTCCCAGCTTTCCATAGGACACTTCCCATAACTGCACACTGCCAGGGGGACAGTCTCAGGCACCACTCTTGGGTCCTGACCGGCTCAGTCATTGGACCTAGCCTTTCCTTTGATGCCCTGGCTGGAGGGATTCCCGCTGAGAACACTATACCCACTAACTCCTAGTTGGGGCCATAGCTGCCCATGCTAGTTACCTCTCCAGAGTAGTCAATATTGTGTGTGCTTCAACCACGTTATTTAACCTTGTAGGTTGGGTGCGAAGCAGCCTGGAAACCGTTGCCAAGGGATTTGCTCAGTGAGGAAGGAACATGTGGTCTCGAAACACTTGATCATGGTTATAGTGTCTGATAGCACCATGGAATAAATTTGGGATCACTCCCATTTGCAGCTTTCAAAGGTATTCGCGTCTCTTTTATAAAAGACAATTTTGACTCTTTGTTCTGACTAAGAAAAAAAAAATAGTAAACTTGAAGCTGTTACCAAGTGCCAATGATCTTGAGATTTAGATTCTTCTTATCAAGGAACAAATTATGGTGGATTAACAAAACCACCATCATAACAATTAGTGGAGTCTGTCTCCAATAATGTAATGTTTGCATTGGTTCCACAGATACAGTTAAATAGGTCCAACTGAGAATAACTGTAGTATTAGACTGCTTTGACTGGGAACTGCAGTGTTGCCTGACAAATTAACTATCCCTAAACCAGTTAATTTGTCAGATAAGTTAACTACCTACAGAGCACAGCAGGACTCACAAGATTCACTTCCTTTACCTTTGCTGCATTTAATATGTTTTACTTAATTACACAAAAAGAATGTCTAGCAACACAGACAAAACAACTTTAAAGAAGCAAAGTCTTGTACCATTGCTATCATAATCTGTAGGAATACTTCAGTATCTTGAATGGGATTAATAAGGATTTCAAAGTCACCAAAGAGACATTTTATTTTAAAAAAAATTAAGCTTGGATTAGCATTACATATCAACTTACGTCACCACCCAATTTTAAACCATTAGACAGGGTAGCTGGTAGCTTAATGCACAAAATGTCTCAATGTCCTTAATATATTGATAATCATTTGAGCGTTTGATGCACAACCTAATGTGTGGTGTGTGCATGTATGAGGTGCAGACTAATTTCAATTTACAGAGAGATCCATGGCCTAATTTACATCTGGTTAGTGCAAATTGTGTGTACTTCAAGCACCTCTCAGAACCTCTGTGGACAGGGTGCAACGCAGTCCGGATGCCCTTGCCAGGGGCAAAATATACTCTGGAAAAAACACTGCTGCAGCAACTTTTTGTTGCAAAAGTGAAAAGATGTGTTTATTAGGTCAGAAAACAGGCATTAAAATATGCATCTGGTTAGCATTCTAAACCTTTTTATTTCACTAATGATATTCATGGAAGGCAAATAGCAATTTTGGGAAACATTAGGAAAATATTTTTGTGTAAAATCCAGGAAAATATTATGTAAAAACAGGGAATAGCACCTATTCAAATGCATTATACATTGGTGGAACCATAAAGAAACAATATAAGATGTGGGCAATTTAAAATCAGTATATGTAAAACTGAGTTATATATATATATATACCAAATCCAAACGACCTGGGTGCCACAGGGGTAGTTTTCAATGCAGGCAAATTGTATTTATTCCACTCAACGTTTCGATCCCCCACAGGGATCTTTGTCAGGAGATTACAAACGTTGACAGGAGATCGAAACATTGACTGCAATAAACAGTTTGGCTGCATTGAAAAATACCTTGTGAGTGTCGCTCTTCTTGCAAATATATATATATATATATGAGGAGCACAACCTCAACTTGCCCAAGTGCAGGTAAAGGAGATTTATAAAATAACATGGTACTGCACTCAGTAGGATCTTGTGCAAAAATAAACATTTATTAAAAACAGTCCAACATTAGACTAACCTCTTTGTTATTCATCAGGAACAAAAAAAAACGGAGAGTGACCATACAAATCAATAAATACCATCCCTTGTAGTGAGAAAGTAGCACCCAAAACCAACCCATGTAGACATAACATATATGATATAACAAATATTTACAATTCATTGTTGGTATTTCAAAGCACAATGGCGGGAATCACAGTTAAAGGAACAGTAACATCAAAATATGATATTGTTTTAAAGTAATAAAAATATAATGCAGTCTTGCCCTGCACTAGTAAAACTAATGTGTTTGCTTCAGAAACACTACTATTGTTTATATAAATAAGCTGCTGTGTAGCAATGGGGGCAGCTATTCAAAGGAGAAAAGGCTCAAGTTACACAGCAGATAACAGATAAGCTCTGTAAAACATAATATTATCCGCTATTTATCCTATGCCATATTGCCTTTTTTCAATTTCTGCCATTGCTACTCAGCATCTTGTTTATATAAACTAAAGTAGTCTTTCTGAAGCAAACAGATCTGTTTTACCAGTGCAGGGCAACACTACATGATATTTTCATTACTTTCAACACTTTTATTTTTTGATGATACTGTTCCTTTAAGTCCTTCCCATACACATGTTCAACATAAAGATGTCAGAGTTTGCAAGTAGAACTTTAGCTCCCAAATTGCTATTGATACTGTCACACAATAAAAATCCAAGGTAAAAGGAAGCACAACCTTTATTGATGAACTTCTCATGCTTAGGGAGACCAGGAAGTCTGTTTACTAAAACTAATTTTTTCATGAAAATTAAATTCAACCAAGCCCATATCTACGATCTGGCTTAATTTACTAACAATTCTGATTGAAAAGTGTCCATGTGAGAAAAGTTGCTACAAAATAATACAACAATTCGAATTTTGCAACTTTTTCTAATTGTCATTTGTCAAATTGTTAACTCGACAACTCGAGGTGTGAGGTGATGTAAGGGTTGATGTAAGGCTAGGTCAATCCAGTGAATGAATAGAAAAAGATAATAAGCAGGAGGGCTTAACATATTCCTCTTATTTGTTTTAGTTATGGAAATGTTTTGACAACAATAAGGAAGAACAATGATATTAAAGGCATACAAATTGTAATAAACATCATAGAACCACTGCCTTTTTAGATGATTTATTATTTATTATTACACAACCAAGAATATCACTACTAAACCTCCAAGAAGTTATAGAAACTTGTAGCCATCTATAAAACTTTAAAACATAAACTATAACATATTAAACCATATAAATATCAAATATTTTGGTATACTAATCCCAATAATATATCATAATAAGCACACTGATTTATACCAAAAAGTAAAGAGTTATCCAATATAGCCTTACCATTTCTCTCTTGCTTTGATAGAATCAAAATTGAAATGTTAATTCTCCCTAAAATCTTATACATTGTACAAACTTTACCTATACATTTACCTTTATATGTTTTGCACAATACACCCCCTCCCTTGTATTTCAATCAGTCAGTCACACATAGAGAAAGTCTAGGCCTGTCATGTATGCACGCATGTTATAATGCTATTCATCTACTATGTCTACTTTGAACTAAGAATAATAATGACAATTTATAGATCAATTCTGAGCAAGGTGAAACAAAAATCTCTCTGCACAGTTTATTGTGGAACAAGAATAAGATACAACAACCATAAATGCTACTGATTCTACCGTGTACCCAACTCTCCGTTTAAAGGACCAGTAACATCAAATTTTTTTTTTACAAAAATTCATTAGTAAACATCAAAAAATAAACACCAACACAAATTAAACTTTTAAATTGTAAAGCCTTTATTATAAAATAACTTACTGAAACTCCACTTCCGTTCTTCTGGAGAAAAGGCGAAAGGGCGACCATCCATTCTGCAGCAGTTGATTTCTCCTCCCTGGCTATCTCTCCCGGCCGCTCTGCTCTGCAGGCAAGATGGGGCAGCACTTCTAAGCGATACACAGACATGTATCCTCCAGCCGACGTCGCCATTGCCTGCCAGTTGCTCCACACCACTTCACAGCATTGCTCCTCCGTCTCACCCTGACTTTTTTTTCCCCCGCACCTTGCAGCTTCTTGCCTTGCCGCTCGACCAGCCCGGCTCCGCCTCCAGGAGAGAGCTACACCTGCCACCCTGACATTTGCTCGTCTGCCCGCTGAAGTGAAAAATCCTTGTTGCTAATTGCCAACTTTGCCTTCTTCTCCCCACGCTGCCTACACTGCTCCAGGGGGGCAGCGCAGTGTGGGGGCTGGGGGTGCGGGAAGAAAATGAAAGCGCATTAGTGTAACTGCACTGTATTGAGCGCTATGTTGTGCTGAGGGAACTGCGCTTTCAGTACAAAGACATTTCTACCTCTGTACCTTCTGCGAATTTGCCTCTGAAAAGTTTCCAGGTATGATTGGCAAGAGTCGGAACTTGCAACACGCACTAGTCATGGTGCGATCGCGCACAGCACTGCGCACAGCATCTACTGACACGGGTGTGCGCAACTTGTTGAGAAGCAAGGCAAGAAGCTGCAAGGTGCGGGGAAAAAAAAAGTCAGCGTGAGACGGAGGAGCAATACTGTGAAGTGGTATGGAGCAACTGGCAGGCAATGGCGACGTCGGCTGGAGGATACATGTCTGTGTATCGCTTAGAAGTGCTGCCCCATCTTGCCGGCAGAGCAGAGCGGCCGGGAGAGATAGCCAGGGAGGAGAAATCAACTGCTGCAGAACGGATGGTCGCCCTTTCGCCTTTTCTCCAGAAGAACGGAAGTGGAGTTTCAGTAAGTTATTTTTTAATAAAGGCTTTACAATTTAAAAGTTTAATTTGTGTTGGTGTTTATTTTTTGATGTTTACTAATGAATTTTTGTAAAAAAAATTTGATGTTACTGGTCCTTTAAACAACACTTGAGAGATATTTTAGCTCCCTATCCTCTCAACTCACTCATCTAACAAGTAATCATCAATTTCTTCCTAAAATCAAAAGTAAAATATTCCCTAAATGCATCTCAAATTCCAAAAACAACAGATCTTCAAATTCCAAAAACAAAAAAGACATTTTTTACCAAGTGAAATGCATTATTTGAAATCTACTCAGTACAGATTAAACATTTCATAAATATCAATAAATAAATTAACAAGCTTACTTGGCTTGAATCCCTTGAGGTGCTGAAGACTTTTGTTCATCTGCTATAGGAAAGTGAATAAACCTATATTTGCACTAAAGTGGACCTGCCACTCTAATAAATATTCTAAAATATAAAAATTCTAAATCCTATTTTATTAGTGAAGCAAACAGCATTTCACTTACAAGATATACATTATTTAAATCTCTTTTAGTTTGGGAATTCACAATTACTGCAAACAGGCAAGACGATTTTCTGGACACTGTTATTAAGGCAAGGTTTCCATCCTGCCAAAATCTTGTTAATGCACAGAATGGGGCATTGGATGCTCATACTCTGGCTACACAATTAGATGAATGTGGGCAGTGCAGTGACATCTTGGAGTTGCAAAATGGAAAGTGAAAGTAACTGCCTGTCCCAGGAATAGTAGAAGGAAAAGGAATGCACCCCTCATTGATTAGATTCACTTACCTGATACCCTGGACCAGTGTTCCTATCAGCAGAAATCTGCACAAGTTTAAGGATCCTCCTAGCAAGCAACTTTTGGCATCCCCATTGATTTCCTTTCCCTTTACACCAAGTCTACATAAATCCAATAGTCTGTTTTGCTCATTGTATCTCTTTGCCCTAACAAAAACTTTTTCACCAGCTGCAAAAATATTCACAAAGCCTTGAACAAATTTTGCAGTGAGTTTTGTTTCACTAAAAGAACCATTTTTTTTAGAAGATAATAAAAAGAAAATCCTAAACGTGGTACATTTTGTCAAAGTTCATACCTGCATATATTTTAAATAAAGCAATAATGTTCAAGATGTGTCTGTTTTTTACTTTCCATTTTTATAACTGAACCCTGTGCACATATATATGTTTAGATTGTTATGCCAAGTTTTTATTCACCAAGAAGTGTCACAATCTATTGAAAAATTGTAGCCTACAATTGTATCAGATACAAAATTGGAGAGCCCAGAGCATTACAGTCCTGCTGAGATGATAAAATTCAACTCATAATATGGTCTATTTACTTCCCTAAATACTTTAATCTAAGCCACAATATTTTCCATTAATCAAGGTGAACAAGAATCTCTTGTGAATGTTAGCTTACTGGCCATTTATAAAGTGGTTTACAACCTTTACAACTAATTTATTTAGATGGTATTTAGAAGGCTCCTCTATTTATTCACAATTAGTAATAACAGACCTTGTTAAATCTGATATAATTTTTTTATAAAAAATTGAAAATCCGGTTCATTGATATTTTTGTTTTCACTTGTTGTTAAACAAAATAAAAAATGTATAAATGATTATACATAATATATAAATAAAACATTTATAAGGATACTTTTTTCCATTTCTTAGACAAATCTGAATATATCATTAAAAGCACCATATCATGTCACCAGTATAAACGTATGATTAAACTAAAGGAATGTATTTATACATATGTTGGAAGTAATCTAACCAGGGCTACTGCAGGTAAAATGACAGATTTCTACAAAATAAAACTGGAAAACTAGGAATGATGCTTAAATTATTACAGAGCAGCTGCACTCACGTCAGTGAAAATTAGTTCTAAAATTAATCAATTCCACAATTACAGTCACTCTAGACCTGTTACACATACTGTATATCAAACACAATGACAGAAGATGCAAACTCAGCGACTATGTCCTACAGTACCTTTCTTTCTAGACTTCAGCTCAGCATTCAATACCAACGCATGAACCTTGGTCTACCCAGCATATTTTGTCATCCACAATATCCCTGAGCAAAGGAGCACCAAAAGGATACTGTCTCAGCCCCAAATAGTTCTTACTGTACACTCATGACTGCATATGCACATATGATAACTGTGAAATGTTCAAGTGTATGGATGTATTCTACTAACTGTTCACATAACAGAAAGCAATTTATATGTGTAAATTTGTACCAGTGCAATAAACAAAAACTTGAACTACTCTATTACCACTTTCTTAGGAAGAATTGCATAATGGCAGCATTGTGCATTGATCCATAAACAGATGTTTGTTGGTTGCCAATTTTAAAAGTGTTGAATCTTAACCAAATATAATTTTAATTAAACTAGTGTGGAAAATAAATAAAACAATTAATGCTAGTATTGGCTAGCCCTGACTAGCTGAGTACCCATAAAAAGGCTCTCTTATCTTCACCAGTATGATGTGGAGCCAAGGACACAGAGCCTCCATTTTCTCAGGGTTGCAGAACAGCAGCAAAGCATTTTGTGTGATCTGACTCACATATAAAACATGTTTATCGAACACATCATTCCTTATTTGTTCTATATAAATTTGGGGAAAATGGCCAGTTGCAAAAATAAATACAAAAAGTATTATAGAAGTGACACCTATATAGGCAAACAATAAAAATACATTGCAAGCTTTCATAAAGGGTGAAGGGATGTCTTTTTTTGGTGAAAGGGAAAGTAAAAAGGCTCTTCGTAGGGTTGCCACCTGTCCAGTTTTGACCTGGACAGCCTGGGTTTTAGAAGGGCTGTCTTTTTAAAACTTTACTAGTTTTGCAAATTAGGAAAACAGGGCAGGATTCCCTGAGATTGACGCAACAATCAGCCAATTGCTGCTGCTGAAATCACCAATCTGTTCCTGTTACATGCCCGACCTGCCCCGCAACGCCTTTGAGTCGTGCCAACAGGGCAACAACAGAGGTTTTTTTTTTTTACTGAAGGACAAAGTAGAGGTAGAAAGTCATTTGGGACACCACCTATGAAAAGTTTCAGATTCACCTACCATATAACCTTTCACCTTATCAGCATTTTGTAAAGAAGGCTTAATACTGAACCCAGGACAGAGGATAATCTAGGGCAGGGCATGTTTGCTTGTGTGTGTTTTTTTTGGGGGTGTTGACCAAGAACATATTTATGTAAATATGTATATTTATTCTCATATGCACATGTACATAAGTATTCCTGGTTATAAGGGTTCTTTAACGAAAGAGTTCAATCAAAATATATATATTTATTTACAAAAACTATTGACACAGATCTACAGAAATAATACACATAAAACAAGTTACACTACATAGAATGTATAACAAATAGTAACAAAGGCAATTACAAATATGTATATGTTTGATCTAAATCCACTGCCTCTCGGATACTCATCCTTCCATTTGGTCTGGCATCTATGTTCTCACTGCAGGAACTCCCTGGACTCTCTGCCTAACTAAGCCTATTGTATTAACCTATAGACTAACCATAAATTAATGTCAGGTTCTGATTGGTCAGTGACCAATACATTAATCTTGGGGAGTAGGGCATGGATTCCTGAGGCAGTTCATTCCAGAATCAGGACAATGGAATGGGGAAAGGCAGTGTGTAGACAGGAAGGTTTGCTTTTTCAGCTGCCCCTGGTCAAAGTGGAAGGGATTTAACAACTGTATGCCAAATTGGGTGTCTTTGAAGCTTGCCTCTGTTATGTCCTGATATTATCTAATATGTAAATGACAACATTCTTAGATACAAATCACAATGTATACATACAATATACACATATTGCATATAATAAAGATATAACACAAGTAAGTCTCCCTGAGGTAACCAGGGGGGGGTCCTTATACAGGTACAGTATGTTGCCTAGGTTGTAAATGTTATTAATTAGTTAGGAACAATTGTTACATAGTATTTAATAGCATGTTTTCATTACTATTGTATTTTAAGGTCTTAGAAAAACAGCAATTGTAGTAGGCAAGCATATAAATGAATCAGAATATGATGTATCCCATGTTTTTGCCACATTAGATGGCTTACTGTGATTGACATTGTTCAGTCAGTGCAGAATTTTATTCCAGATTCCTGGTGTCACATTTAATGTGTATGCTTTAAATTTCATTTTACAAAAAATATTTAAATTGTAAATTAAATTATGGTTCCCCAAGTTTATCATACACATTAGAATGCAAGACATCTTTTATCATCTCATTGATGACATGTGTTACCTACTTACTGCCAATATAGCTTATGTTCTGGTTGCTAGAATAGAGCTAAATTCTGCTGAAAATGTACTTACAATGTGCATATTTGTACAGTACATATCTAGTTAATTCTCTATTAGGGCACATTTTTACAAGGCAATTTAATCTGTCGTGTCATATATGTCATATATACTATCAATTGTATAAAGATGACCAAATCCCCATTCCATACTTAAGGTTGTAATTATGTAATTATGCCCTTTCTTTTTAATAGATGTTCAGTACCTTTATTTGTCTTTTCCATCTGTGCACACCTACGGTTTTCTAGGCAGTTTTTAATGGTGCATTAAGAACAGGGATGGGCAAATTTGACCTGTTTCGCTTTGCCAAAAATTTGCAAAATGGCCAAAAAATTGGAAAAACTACAAGAATTTTTTTAACTATACATTAGAGAGTCTATTGGCATTTTTTCATGGCAAAATATGGTGAAATATTTTACTGATCCCTAATTAAGAAGCCTACTATCTTGTTGGAAAATACTTACTTTCCTGAGCAACATTATGAGGCAAACATTTTAACCAAAATCTGAAAATTTGAATCCTGTATTTCCAACAAGAGGGCATCTCTGAGTCAAATGTGCTATGTTTTTTCCACTTGTGCAGGGTGTGGGTGCCAAGTCCAGGACATTCCTCATTAATATAGGGCTACCTAGCAGCTCTGTATCCGTGAGGGGTAGGAAGCTGGCAGCACTTGTGTATCATTACCTATGGCAAGCATTAATTACAGGACTCTATTTTTCTCACAGCATTGTGTTTTGCACCTTTTTCCTGATAGCAAAGAACAGCTGTGTCCTGTATGAATTCTAAGGGGGTAATAGAAAACATATCAATATAATTATAAAAGCAACCTCTTAGAAATAGTGTTTTTTTATTTAGATGGAATCATTTCAAATTCTTTCCTGCAATGCATGTGTTTTTTTTTTAACATTTTTCCACAACTGACAGATTTTTAGTCACAGTCGGCACCCTAAATCCAGAACCAATGCTAAGCACCCTGTTCACGGCTCTTGCTTCTGCCTTTAACAGCCACCTTTCACTTTGGGAGGAGCCCTCAGCTAATCGGATGTCGCCAGGTCTTATAAAGAGAGGTGCCAAGCTAATGGTTCTGGATGAGCAAAGGGGCATGAAAGTAAAGCAAAGTCTTTTGGGTCACAAAACAAGGAGTAAACAGAAGGCGTAGTCAAAACTGTCCGGGTCGGGGCAGGCAGAGTACAAATGAAGTCAGGCAGACAAGGGTCAAACCAGGAGATCAATCAGAAGGGATGTGGATATAGAAGGCAGGGTCAGGATTTCAGAAGTCAGGATCGTCAAAACAGACAGGGGTCACAACAGGAATCAGAGAACAGGCAGAATCACAGATCAGAAGCACCAGGAACTCTATAAGAATGATCCTGTAACAGGCAAAGAATCACACACTGAAAATCCTCTTTATAGCATTTGAACTTCGCGCCAATGCGCGCTGATGTCACACGCCAGCGTGCATGCGCCCACAAACAGAGGAGACGCGCGGCGCGCGTCCTAAGAAACAACTGAAATGGAGGAAGCTGTACAGCGTGGCGGGCGTCCCCACCGAGGGGCGGCAGGCGTCTCTGCCGACCCCATCCCACTAGACCACCGGGTGAGTTATTACATTTTTCTTGGAACACTACAGAATAAAGCATTGCATTTCAAAGTTGAGCCACTTTGCATTATTCTCAGGGGGATTTGGCTCTTCATAAATACATTAAATATGCAAACTATTCTCAAAAGAAAAAAGAAACAGTGATTTCCTGTCTAAGATGTCTAAAACTATTGCATGAATATAATAAAATCTATTTGTTTCCAAGTTTATCTTCTGTTTCCCAGATACATTGTCTAGACTCAGTGGGCCATCCAGAGTATAAGGGGTGTAAATTCAATCTATTCTTTTTTGTATAGCCCTGTTTAGTTAAACAAATTCTTAATTTATCTTAGCATGTTATTAATTTACTCACTTGCAGAATCCCTGTATAACACACACACATTAACCAGGGATTGTGAAAATTAATCATTATTTAATTATAATAGTAATATAGATATAGCAATATATTTGCTCATATGATCATACATGGATTGATATTGATTGATACAAAATATTTCACAAAAAGTATGCTGTCCATTGTAATAAAGAAGTGTTAACATGTAGAAAATATAAAAGAGCTTTACTAACAATAGGCAATGCTATCCTATTGCAAAGCTAAAAACACCCAAACTGTAATTTTGACTTCCCATTGACTCCAAATAATTTTAATAAACTTACTCGGTTTCACTAAATTTTTCAAGTTAGCTCATCACTATTTATCATGCCACAAATTGAATTAAGCAAATTACCTTTTAATTTGAAAAATATTTAGGCATAAGCACACATCTCCCCATTGTTGGTAATTTATACTAGAGATATAGGTAGTTTCTTGTTTAAGCTTCCTCCAATTTTTTTCAAAATAATCCATGTGGTGTCCAATAGAAATGTGTTTTTTTTTACATCTAAACACATGATAACATTTCTTGTTCTAAATAAATTAAATTAAAGTGAGTGTAGCCTGGCCAGACCAGGGATGGCTTTGATGCAGTTGGCCAGCTTTATAAAATATTGAGCAGCATCAGTGTCAATGTCAAATTGGGGTGCTCAGGGGCCCACTAGGGCTGCCACCTCAGGGGCCCCTACAGGGCCAAACCACCCCAGTTGCAGGCTGATGCTACAACCCACCACCCCCACACATAACTTATATTTTTCTGTTGCAGCCACAATTAGGGGTGAGGTTGGGGAGGAGCAACAATAGGTCCCAGCCAGGTGGGAGTCTGACAGAAACAAGTATGACGTAACACATTAAGGCCCCATGTGTACTTTTTTCAGATATTTATTTTGTATTGCATTCATTTCTGGACATTGGAGCTGGGGCTGCCAGGGACACTGGAGGCTATAACTAGAAAAAGGTAAAAAATACAACTGCTCCTATTTTTTAATAGATTGGGGAAACAAAATCTACTTAACTTAGTAGGTTGACAATACAAACTCGTTTAAAGAAAAACGATTGTAAGCTCTTCAGGACACGGTCATCATACTAGCAGTGTTTTGCAAATCATAGCACTTAAGTATTTATTCTCACTGTATAATATATAACTATAAACTAGTTTGTGTTTATGCCTAGTAAAGCACAGTGTACATTTGGGATGCTTTATAAATAAATAAATACATATACTGCAATGTTTCCCCAAAAATTGTGATTAATTTTGCCTTTACATTACACATTACATTTAGATCTCAAGTCTCTGTTCTGATTATCTTCTTCCTAAAAATACTACTACTCAATACTGCATTTACAATATTGTATTTTCTTCTAAAACATCTGTAAGCATATTCTTTATAAGAATTCTGTTGCAACAAATACCTCAAGTATCTTGGCTTTGTCTCATCAGGTGTCTGAGCCCATGGATTATTATTTACATGCTTTAAGGAATTGTTAAGAATAAAAATAAAAACTGGGTAAATTGACAGACTGTGCAAAATAAAAAATGTTTACAATAGTTTATCCAAAAATGTAATGTATAAAGCCTGGAGGGACTGGATGGCTAGCATAATAGCCAGAACATAATTTTTTGTTTTTAAGCTCTCTTGGTTTCCACTGATTGGTTACTAAACTGTAACCAATCAATGACTTCAGGGGGGCCACATGGGTCATAACCATTTGCTTTTGAATCTCAGCTGCATAATTACAAATTCACTGAACAGTTATGTCTCATGTGGCCCCTCTTAAAGGAAAAACAAACCCTTCAAACCCTTAATAAAAAAAACCCTACCCCCCTCTCTTTTCCCCCCAGCCTAGCTGCCCCCCCCGCAAATGCCCGTAACTCTTTACTTACCCCTCCGTGCAGATTCTGTCCAGCAGATTTCATGGGTGCCATCTTCAGCAGCTTCGAGACCAATGTCCTGGGGGGCAGCTAGGCTGGTGGGGGGGGTCTATGTAGGGTAGAGTGTAGGTTTTTTTATTAAAGGTTTGTTTCTCCTTTAAAGTTGCTGATAAACTAAGAGTTATAGAGCTGAAAAGCAGGAAGTAGTGTTCAGTTCTTTTATGTCAGATATCTGGTCACTCCGGCTTTTATAGATTAAATTTTTTGATAACTAACTATATTTTTACACAGAACTGTTCCCTTAAAAATGTATTTTATTCAATTCTTCCTCTTCTATAACTAGGAATGAATGGCTAAAGTGTTCTTCTACCACACAGCCCCCATTTGAGTAGGAGTTGCAATTGATAATGCATTCGTCTTCAGTCTTTTTTAGAGCAGTGCAGTATCAAAAACATCTCTGTAAATCTCACTAGTTTGTTACATGCGTATATTCAGACTGAGGTCCACATTTACTAAGGGTCGAATTTCGAAGTGGTAAAACCATTGAATCGACCATCGAGTTGTAGAAATTCGATAGTCAACGTTTTTTTTGTTGTTAGTTTAGCCGTTTTTCGATCAAATTGAAATCATTCGATTGAACGTAGAACGAACAATTTAATTGATCGATCGAACTATTTTCCAAAAAAAAAAAAAACTTTGGCTAAAACTTAGCCAAATACTGGCTATAGGTTCTAGGAGGTCTCCATAGGCTAACATAGCAATTCGGCAGGTTTAAGGTGGCGAAGTGTCGAAGTCGAAGTATTTTAAATAGACAGTACTTCGATTTTCGAATGGTTGAATATTTGAAGTTTTTTCAATTCAAATCGAATTTTGGCCTATTTGATGGTCGAAGTACCCAAAAACTACTTTGAATTTCAAACTTTTTGAATTCGAAAATTAACTTCGAATTCACTTCGACCCTTAGTAAATGTGCCCCTAAGAGACTAATGAAATTGCAGAGTACGTTTTCATTATTATCATTTATTTATATAGTGCTGGCAAACGTTAATTCAACAATGTAAGAGATGTGATTTAAAAGAAAGTAGAATAATGCAGAAGGGCTAAAGAATAAAATAGGAGATTAATTTGACTCTTGAAAGTGGCTATAAAGTTTTGTGTTCTTAAAGGAATTGTTCAGTATAAAAATAAAAACTGGGTAAATAGATAGTATGTGCAAAATAAAACATGTTCAATCTTTTATTTTTTTTCCAAACATTTTAGAAAATAGGGATACAGAAAATAAAAAGGTTGGGGGTAGGAAAAGAAGAAGACATTCTTTTAAAATATTATTACTTTTATACAATATGGTATTACTGACTTTTCTTTATAATCATAATCAATTGTAAAGTTTTACTAATGTTTTTTTACTAATGTTTAAAGTATTTGTTCTAGTAAAGCCCTTTTTATTTACAATCAATTGACTTTTTGTTATTCCCACTACACTGAAGGTTCCACTTGTAATATATAAACATCTCTGTAAATCTCACTAGTTTGTTACATGCGTATATATATATATATATACATATATATATATACACATATATATATATATATATATATATATATATATATATATATATATATATATATATATATATATATATATATATATATATATACATACATATATATATATATACACACACACATATACACATGCACACATCCATTTATTTCTTTATTTTTTTACTCCTAAAATACTAAGAAAAGATAGCCAGGGTTCATTTTCCAGTTTGCTGCCCAGTTTTCCAGTTTAGACAAATCACTCTGCAAAGTGGCAGCATCCTGCATGGAACCTATAGTTCTGCACAATTTAGTATCATCTGCAAAAATAGAAACAGTACTTTCAATGCCCACCTCCAGGTCATTAATAAACAAGTTGAAAAGCAAGGGACCTACTACAGAGCCCTGCGGTACTCCACTAACAACAATTAGAAAATGTTCCATTTACCACCACTCTTTGTAGTCTATCTTTTAGCCAGTTCTCTATCCAGGTACAAATACTATGTTCCAGGCCAACATTCCTTAATTTAACCAGTAACCTTTTGTGTGGCACTGTATCAAATGCTTTAGCAAAGTCTAAGTAAATCACATCCACTGCCATCCCAGAATCGAGGTCTCTACTTACATTCTCATAAAAAGAAATTAAGTTAGTCTGGCAAGATCTATTACGCATTAAACCATGCTGGCACAAACTCATAGTATTATGATTTGCTATGAAGTCCAGTATCTTATCCTTTATTAACCCTTCGAAAAGCTTTCCACTGACTAACTCAGATTTAGAGAACTGAAAAGCAGGAAGTAGTGTTCTGTTATGTTAGACAGCTGGTCGCTCCAGCCTTTTTACATTACATTTTTGGCTACTGAACTATATTAGAAACTTTTTTTATTTTACACAGCCTGTCTATTTACCCACTTTTTATTTTTACATGGAACTGTTCCTTTAATTAAAGCAAACTAAACCCTGTTATTTATAGAGAATAAAGGTTATACTAAGGGCTGTATTACAGAGTAGTGAAAAATACAGTTTTTGCCAAAAAAAAAAGTGATGTAAAATAGACTATTTATGAAGTTGTATTGTAGTTTCTGTGCATCATGTTCATAAATATCATCCATTAGTTAATAATATAATTGTGGTATTTATAGGAATACGGTCATAATTTTAATATTATTGTATTTAATATAATATTACAAAGGGTGCATTGCAAATAATTAATTCTACCATTTAAAATGTTATTTTTAGATACATTATTATGTATTTATTTGTTTATTTTGATAATGGTGTGTAGGGGTACATGAACAATTATCCTACTGATTGCTATGTTGAGTACATTGTGTGAACTAAATGCATTAATTCATTCTGCTCTATCATACATGAGAATATCAGTTTAATATTTTCTATTACTTATAAAATTTTGTCTATAACAAGGACCAGTTTTGCAGTGACAACAATATTTCCCTGTCGTTAAAGCTATCCTAAATTATTATAAACCTGAGGTTGGTCCTGCTACTAATGGCAACAAATGTTAATGCTTTGATGACCCTGGGTCATTTACAGCTAATTTAAAGAATTGGTTATTTAATTCCATTTAGGCTTGTACCTTGTCAATTAATAAAACAATTGACCAAAATAAAAAAGTATGTTTGACTAATTTATCTTATACTATTATCTTTTGTAATGCTATTGTTACTTATCTCTGGTGCTCAACATGTTTTTCTAGTTGGTCTTTACCCCTGTTCAATAATAATTATTTTTGTTTTATATTTCCTGGAAATGTGCCAGCATGAACAAATCTCTGTATTCCAACACATTATACAAAGAATCACATTGCCTTCAGGATGACAATAATTAGCAGGGCAAGTGTGCTATTAAACTAAAAACCATCTTGGCAAAAAGAATCTAGATAATAATAATCACTTAGTAGCAGGCAAAATGGCATGATCTCCTTCTGCCTGTGCACAGTACAGTATAGGCTTTAGGCTTTTTGATATAAAACTTAAAAGGAATGAAAACCTTCATAGAAAAGACTTAAAACTGCAACAATAGTAAAAAGTTGCTGTTAAAACATTTCCTCTGCAAGGAAGTAAGGGAGATACAGCTTGTATAGTAAGTTTAAAGAATGTTAAATATAAGTTGATTAAATAAATTGTTTATGGAAAAATACAGCTATATTTTTTGTAAAAAAGACCTCAGATAGAGCAATACCTTTGTTGGAAATGACTCATGCTATCTTAATAGAGGGAGTTACTTCTGCTGTAGGAATTCCAGTGGAAAGACATCACTGTTTGTAATTCATCGACTTGACAATGGGGTATATTTATTAGAGTGAAGTTAAAGATCATCACAGTCCTCTAGAGTGACATTTTGCCACTCTCCATTTATTTCTATAGGATTTTTAAAAGAGTATTTATCAATGGGTGAAAGTGAAAGTTCATATTTTGATAAAAACGCCTTTCAAAATCCCAAACAAATGAATATAGAGTGGGGGAATTTCACTCTAGAGGACTGTGATGATCTCTATCTTCACTCTTTGATAAATATACCCCATATGACTATGAAGATTTTCATTCATCCAGGTTCATTGATTACTCAGCAAGTCCAGTTGTTTTTAGATTGACCTATACTAGATATACCATATATCTAGTATAGGTCAATCTAAAAACAACTGGACTTGCTGAGTAATCAATGAAGATGTTTCACTACTCATCTGAGCAGCTTCTTCAGTTCAACTGACTGGTGTGGGAAATTTTCGGCATATAAACTCTTCCACTAATCCATTTACAATGGCACATTGTTTCTCTTGAAAGAGGTGACATCTGAAGAAATTCACAGAGGTGTTGATTCTGTGTAGTAATCCCTATTAAATATTGAATTACATCAGCTTTTCTCCAATTCATAGGTATCATACCAGATGAAAGTGAATCTGAGAAAATCAACAATAGGTGCTGGTCTAAAACTGAACTAAGCTCTCTTGGAACCTGGGGGTGTATGCCATCAGGCACTGGAGCCTTGTTTACATTAATTTTAATTAAAGCTTTATGGATCATATCCTGCATCAGCCACTGACTAATATATCTAAAATTCGAACATTAACCCTGAATGTTAGCCTTTGAAGTGGAATTCTAATTATAGTATCTTCCAGCAAATATGCTACAGAATTCCTGTACATAGCTTTTTGTTTTGTTAACTGCTGATTTTAAACAGTTCTAACAGCTGCCAGATGTCTGTAATGATTTCACTAGGTACCTTATATTAGATCAAGCAAAAAAAAAAAAAAGACCTTCAACCCAAAATTGAAAAATTTGATTTTACGGGGCAATTTAATTTATGGATAAAGAGAACAGTCTAACCATGCTTAACCAACCATAGCTAATTTGTTATATATAACCATTGAGTATGAATTTATACAAACATTGTAATAGATAATAATAATAATAGCAATTTAAATGTGATGCTTTTTTTTACCCATATGCAATTGACTGATAGTTACCAAATCGGTTTTCAGAGTAAATAATAAACTCCACATAGCTTTATTCTACCATAACTATGTTGAGATGAAAAAGCTATCTTTTATTTTGTGTAATGTCTGTAATATATGGCTTTATAAACAGCTAAAATAATCCCTTAGGCACTACATAAATCTGTGGTGTCTACAGTTAATACTGTTTTTTGGGTAGAAAGTTAAAATAGCTGCAAATTAACTTTGAACTCCATGATCTAAAATGGACATTCGGACAGAACATATGTTAGGGCTTTAAATAACATCCTATCAGAGACATTCAGTTGGTGGGATTAATTTGTTCATTTACAAGCAGACAAACAAAACATTTAGTCTATTTTAAAAATGTATTTTCGTACAAAATGCACATTGAGGATTATTTAATATAATCATAGCTACCAAAGTATGGATTATAGACTGAAAACAAGAGCAACAAGCATTAGTCATTGTTAATATTTGTAGGAATTGTACTGACATGAACACAATCAAGCTGTCACTACTGTCACGGCCGGCACCCAATACCAGAACAGGTGCTAAGTACCCTGGTCTCGGCTCGGCTTCACCAGTAGTGTGACCACTGTTGGGCTTCGGGAGGAGCCCTCAGCTTACTTGGGTGCCACCTGGACTTAACGAGGGGTACAAAGCGAGATGTTCTGGCTAGCAGAGGGGCACGGCAGGTAGAGAGTCTTTTGGGCCGAAGGTCACGGTACAAATGGAGCAGGCAAGAGAATCGTCAGACAAGCAGAGTCGAGGCAGGCGGATATCAGAATCGTCAGGCAGGCAAGGGTCAAAACCGGGTTGTCAATCAAGGGGTTAAGCAGGAAGAGTTGTCGTAGGCAGGCAAGGGTCAGGATACAGATTTCAGAATAGTCAGGATACATGCAAGGTCAAACACGGATAATCAGACAGACGAGATTCAGATCAGATGCACAAGGCTCAGGAAACCACTAGAAACAAGTTCTATCACGGGCACTGGCTGGGGGTCAGAATGGGCCTTAAATACAATCAAAATTGGCGCCAAAATTGGCGCCAAAACGAGCGTCAAAACGCGCTGACGCAATCACGCCAGCGCACCTGTACCTTTAAGAGGCGTGCAGGCGCGCGCCCTAGAATCTCAAGATGGCGCCGGATCAGGAGCGCGGCGGCGTGGCAGCCGTCCACGCCGCCGCACCCTAGGTAATTTTATAACAACTACAAGGCCGTAGCATTTCAGTGCATGATTGTCTTATTTTAAGACATCATGAGAATATATCCTTTACTAGTGTTAAAGGGCAACTAAAGACTGACAGGCTATAAGATGAGAAATAATGGACCTTATATGTAGGACTTTTTGATGTAAAAGCTGGCATGGCCTTGTAGAAGTCAATGGGAACTGTCCTTAGCTATTGTAAGAATGTTTTTTTTTACTTTGAGATTTTAGAGGTTTTTGGGATTTTTTTCCACTTGTAATTGAACAAAAATTTGCATGAAAATTAAAATTTTGAGGTTTACATTGTATTTGTTCTGTAATTTTATTCATTTGTGTCTTTTATATTTGGATTTTTTTTAAATAAAGAGATATTCATGCTTTTTAAAAAAATTTTAATTTGTCAAGGTGTGTTCTTATAAAGCTTGTTGCTGATCAGCTGACTTTACGCAAATAAAAGTAAGAATTGTCCTAGAGCAAGCGTGTACTCAATACTCATTAGAAAATGCATTATGGTCAGATGAATGGATAAATTATAAGATGGTACCCCAACATCCACGCCGAAGGTTTGGCAAAAAAACAAAATAGCTTTGCAATTAACCAATACCCCATATGTTCTCCAACCACTGATGTATAACCCAAACCTCTTACCTAGTATGGGAAAAGGGTCTTATTCCAGGTGGGAGAAACATGGAGCACACAATTCAGTAGATTTTACTGCAAAATATTAAATGACACGACATGTTTCGGATCTTCAAGGATCCTTTTTCACTTGAATTGTGTGCTCCATCCTATCCCTCTTTGCATATATTATTTTGGTCGGACTAGTGTGGCCTAATCAGGAAAGAGAGCAGCAACAGATGGTGGATTTCATTAGAACAAACCTGCCTTGTTCACAATATGTGAATACATACAGTAAATGCTATTATACTATGTACATTGGAGCTATGCCATATTATATGAAAAATAAAGAATTAAAAAAAAATTGTAGCCTTGACCCTCTTTTATCGGTAAACCACAGTTTTTTTCCCTCATATCAAAAAATACAGTAGTACCAGAAATGATATCTTTTTATTTACTGCATAACAGAACAATTTCATTCACCTTCTACTGAAGCCAGTTTTAAATTTCTTTCAAAAAAAATCAACAGATATTTTATGATACAATGTTTCTTATCATGTAGCCATATACAGTATAAATAATATTTCTTATCATATATACAGCTAATTAGCATCACAAAATCTCCAATAATAATTTTCTGTAATCATAAATCTGTCACATGGCAAAATTAGTAATGGAAATGATAGACATAATATCTGGCCATGCTGTAAACAAATGGAGAAGGAGAAAAGTATAGGTTTAGAAGTATTTGTCACTATTTAGAATAGTCACCAGAGTGTAGGAAGGTCCAAGGGGCTATGTCTATTATTACTATAATCTGATTTATTCCTTTCTATAAGTGCTTCTCAATTATCTGCAAATAATGCATGCTATTTATCAAGACTTGCACATAATATATTAAAAGATTATTTTGACTAAAGCAGAAATGAAGAACTCAAAGCACCATCATCCATCTTGTGTAGCTCTTGAAAATATATTGCTCTTATATGGAAGGTAGCTAGCATGATATTTAAGTAGAGGCTGTAGGCTTCGTTTAGGAACAAGAAGGCAACTTGCAAAAAACTGTCACTATTGGCCATTTTTTTGTGCTTCCTACTTTGCACCATGAATTGCCGCTCTGACACATAGCACTGAGACCTGCAGCTGCCACTATTAATACACAGCATCCTGCAAACAAAAGCACTTTATTCATAAGGAACAGGAGGGGTAAGGCATGTTGTTAAATCTACTTTGTCAAAAACAGGGGTTTTAGTTACAGTGTTCCTTGCCAGGAAAAAAGAGTCTCCACTTTTCCCCAAAGAGCTTTTACTTTTGCCAGGTAGTGCTACCTGCAAAATTACCTCTTTGGCTGGATAGAGGTAGTTGCCCCCACGTGGCAGGTACATGAACAACACTGTATCTGTACAGGAACATATGCTGGATCCTTTATCTACCCTCCCGGCACAACTTACCCGGGGACAGCCTCACACAGAGCTGGAACATTCATCCACAGTGCTAAAAATCAATTCAGCCAAGCACATGCAGCTTGCTTTGAATCTTCAGGGTACTGCTCCCAACACTTTCAACAGTATGAGCATGACAAACCCCCTTTATACCTCACAGAAGAGCTCCCAGCACACTCCACAGTACGAGCACACAAAAGTTCCATAAAAAGTCCACAAAAGTCCATCCAAGCTCTAAACCTGCATGGTTGAGCTTACCAGGCTTTGGAGTACCTTACCCCATGCCCGTCAGGGTTATCTAACTCATTTTAGCCCCTACAGCTTGCATTAGTTTCTATTCACTCTGTCCTTAGGGAAATTGAAAGCAGCTATGGTCGTGAGCCCATGGTTCTACCTATATCAAATAGTTACACAGCAGCTGTATCTGTCAGAACACACTGCAATGGGGACAAGGGCTCCTTCCCACGCCCTTCACTCTAGGTCAACCAGTAACTAGACAGGCAGGGGATTTCCCACCATGTGGATTTCAAGGACATATGGAATTAACCAAATGGATGTCTACAGTTGCATTTTTTGGCAACAGCCTAATCATCTCTGACTGTGGAAAGGGATCACCAAGACCAACACCCAATTTTTAAAGATATTAGACAATCATCTATGGTAGGAGTATGGGGGAGCTACAATTACATGGATGTTTGCCCATTCTTACTGCAGAATAAACCTGATAAAGGACAAAAATAAACAAAGGCATTGTGAGAGCACATGAGGGCTAAGTAAAATATAATGAAGTACTATGGACGTGTAACAGACAAAAAAATAAGTGATTCATCAATGCTCACCCCTTAACATTTTGTTTTATCTGTTATTTAGTGTTTGTGCTAGTGCATACATTTGCTAAAACAGGGATTTTTTGTAACAGATTAAGATTTCAACATCACCAACCCACTTTAACATAAACCCTATATGGTGCTCTTTACTCTTTACATTGGGCCATATTTTTTCATAAGCTGGAACCTTCCTGCATGGTTGCATTTCTTCACTCCAAAGAATTAATCTGGAAGTGTTATAAATCTTGCTAATTTTATTGCAAACATATAGAAGAGGGAATTGATCATAAGGCCATGGGCATATTTAATATTTTTTTGCTGTCATCAGAACTATGGAACTATAGTTTAAAACTGTGATGAGCAAATCTCTCCCATTTTGCTAAAATATTTGCAAAACTGCAATAATTTAGATACACATTGAAGTCAATTGGCGTTTTTTGCATCAAAATTTCCATTTCATCTAAATCACTTTTTCAGTGCACAATTAATTGGAGTCTGTGGTTGATTTTAAAATATATATTTACATTCCATTGGCCTATCAACACTGGTTATTTAACAAATATCCCACACCTGGGATATAGATCAAAAGTACCACATCTTGCTATCTACTGAAGTGCTTAAGGGCCTTCATTATTTTATGGTGTCATATGCAGTCTTCAGGGTCCTTCCTTTCAAATAGATGACATGACAAAAGATGTGAGCACAATTTTTTTCTTCTTCCTCTACTTTTCAACATACAATTGTAAAACATTTGGTTGAAATGACTGACAGATGGCCTTGACTCTTTTTTCTATAATCACAGTTGGCTGAAATGCCTAAAGGATGTTTTGAAAATGTATGAAAATATGAAACACTTTAATAACTTACAGTTTAGAAACATTTGAGAAACTTCTAATTCCAAAATACTTAATTAAAAATGAATGGGAGATTTTTACAACATCATTCTGAAAATAGAAATATCTAGATCAGAGGCATTAGAGGCAACAGCAGCACAAAGATAACTACAGGTGATTGTTTTGAAAACAGTATTTTGCAATTATTAGAGATACCTTATTAAATAAATTCTCTATAAATTCTTTGAAAGCCTGCTAGGGAGCTCTATAGGGCAAGTACTTTTTTTCTTTTCTGTTTCTTAACAAATTGCACTTAATAATTATACTTATATATCATTTATTATAATGTTTGTCCTCTTTGTTTGTACTATTCTACATTGTACAATTGTACAGTGCACTGTATCCTAGCAGCACTTTATAAATAAAGGTATACATACATACATAGATTTGACTTATTTTCTGGTGAATATGCAGAGATTATTTGTATATAATACACAAAAGCCATCAATATCCTGTAAATTATATCCTTATAAACGGTGAGTTCTGATGTCATCAGTTATAAACGGTGAGTTCTGATGTAATTTCTGTCACGACTCACTAAAACTTGTGTATTATAATAAAGTACCCCCAGTTGTAAAATATGAGTATATTAGAGGTTACCTTGGAGTTCCATGACCTGTATATAGGTCATGAAACTCCTCGGTAACTTATAATATCCTTATATTTTACAAGAGGGGGTACTTTATTCACTATATATTGAATGGATGAACCCAAACAGTTGAGGAATTCATACAAAAATGGACTAAGAGGAAAGGACTAGTAAAAGGCAAGGGACCATCTGTAGAGGGAATGAATGCAGAAGTGCACTGGGGAAGCTTAAGGAATTCCCAGGCACTGATAAATGATAATTAGCCTAATATAAATATAAATCTACAGACATACAAGTACAGTATCTCAGATCTTTGACATCTATTTGTACTCATTTTGCTTATATAGGCATGGGACCATTTTCCAGAATGCTTGGGACCTGGGATTTTTTGGAGTAGGGATCGTTCTATAATACAGATTTTAAAAAAAATTTTAAACATTAATAAAGCACAACAGGATTATTTTTAATTGTTCATTTAAAATAATGTTAGTTGGAATTAAGTAGATGGTATAGTTTTATTACTACAGAGAAAAAAATGTGAATTATTTAGTTCAAATGGAATCTATTGGCGGTAGCCTTCCCATAATTCAGATCTTTCTGTTTTTTGAATAATGTCTCCTACACCTGTACAAGATATAGTCATATGAAAAAGTTTGGGAACCCCTCTCAGCCTGCATAATAATTTACTCCACTTCAACAAAAAAGATAACAGTGGTATGTCTTTTATTTCCCAGGAACATCTGAGTACTGGGATGTTTTCTGAAAAAAGTGAGGCAGTATTCAGTTGTATGAAATTAAATCAAATGTGAAAAACTGGCTGTGCAAAAATTTGGGTACCCTTGTAATTTTGCTAATTTGAATGCATGTAACTGCTCAATACTGATTACTGGCAACACTAAGTTGGTTCAATTAGCTAGTTAAGCTTTGAACTTCATAGGCACATTTGTCCAATCATGAGAAAAGGTATTTAAGGTGGCCACTTGCAAGTTGTGCTTCTGTTTGACTCTCTTCTGAAGATTGACAACATGTGATCCTCAAAGCAACTCTCAAAAGATCTGAAATCAAAGATTGTTTGGTATCATGGTTTAGGGGAAGGTTACAAAAAGCAATCTCAGAGGTTTAAACGGTCAGTTTCAACTGTAAGGTATGTAATCAGGAAATGGAAGGTCACCGTCACAGTTGCTGTAAAACCCAGGTCTGGCAGGCCAAGAAAAATACAGGAATGGCATATGAGAGGATTGTAAGAATGGTTACAGACAACCCAAAGATCACCTCCAAAAACCTGCAAGAACATCTTGCTGCATATGGTGTATCTGTACATCACTCTACAATTCAGCGCAATTTGCACAAAGAAAATCTGTATGGCAGGGTTATGAGAAAGAAGCCCTTTCTGCACTCATGCCACAATCAGAGTTGCTTGTTATATGCTCATTTAGACAAGCCACAGTCAGAGTTATTTGGACATAACAAAAAGCGCTTTGCATGGCAGAAGAAGAACACCGCATTCCAAGAAAAACACCTGCTACCTACTTTCAAATTTGGTGGAGGTTCCATCATGATGTGGGGTTGAGTGGCTAATTCAGGGACTGGGGCCCTAGTTAAAGTCAAGGTTCAGATGAATTCAACCCAATATCAACAAATTATTCAGGATAATGTTCAAGCATCAGTCACAAAGTTGAAGTTACGCAGAGGTTGGATATTTTAACAAGACAATTACCCTAGACACACATAGAAATCTACAAAGGCATTTATACAGAGGGAGAAGTACAAAATTCTGGAATGGCCTTCACAGTCTCCCAACATGAATATCATTGAAAATCTATGGGATGATTTGAAGCAGGCTGTCCATGCTCGGCAGCCATCGAATTTAACTGAACTGGAGAGATTTTGTATGGATGAATCATCAAAAATACCGCAATCCAGACACTCATCAAAGGCTGTAGGAGGCGTCTAGAGGCTGTTACATTTGCAAAAGGAGGCTCAAATCAGTATTGATGTAATATCTCTGTTGGGGTGCCCACATTTATGCACCGGTCTAATTTTGTTATGATGCATATTGCATATTTTCTGTTAATCCAATAAACTTTATGTCACTGCTGAAATACTACGGTTTCCATAAGGAATTATATATTAGAAGGAAATTGCTACTTTTACACAGTCCATAATTATACAGACAGCAGTATACAGATGTTTTAATTAGATGGGATGCTATGACACAATGTTCTGTGTTAAATGGGATAATTGGGTTAAATGGGTTAAGATACTCTGTGTTAAACATACAAACCAAAATGGCTTCATCTGTTTCTGCATTTTCTCTATGAAATACTGTACTTTTAACCAGGACAGTTTTGTTTTAAAAAAATGACAAAACCAGAAAAACTCCTATGGCAATTTATCTGTGATTGTAACTAATAAATTAATCAATTTGTTCAATACAAAATTTATGTATATATTAAAATAGTGATGAGTGAAATTTATTGGGAGGTGTGGATTCATGGTGAAATTCTAAATTTTGCCCTAGGGAAATTTTTCTCTGTTACAAAACACCCATCGACACCAATGTATTTTGCATGAAAAAAGATACTGTGAAAAAATGTTCATAGACTTCAGTCTATACTGTGCGGAAAAAATTCACTGTCAAAAAATCTGTCAAAAAATGCCCCATGACTTCAATTCATTTTGCAAATTTTTGCTAGTTAGATTTGCTTATCACTGTTCACAAATTACTCGGGGGATTACATATGAAATTAAATATGCTATACCTTAATTAACTTTATACATTTTTTGTTACATAGAATAATTGTGTTTTTGTGTCTTACATATTACAGGCATTCTGTGGAATATTTATTATTTAGAGCATGAATCAGATTAATTGACCTTGATTATTTACATTTATTTAATATTTTTCTTTAGTGTTGACATTAAATGCAATAAATTGTAATTATTGTGCTTGATTGACCTTCACACTCGGTCAATCATAATTAGTAGCAACATTCTTATTAATTGTCTGAACTGGTAAGCATAAAAACTTATATTTCAAAACTGTGAAGCTGAAACGTCTGCTCTGCTATAATTTGTGAAGGGTACAGAATCTAGTCATATCCTAATACAAAGTCTTTTACTATAAACTATTATTGAAATATGTCCAATGATAGAGGAGGTTCTCCCTTTTGAATGGCTGGATTGCTAGCCAATTACAGAAGAAATTGCATTGCTATAGTACAAGGCATAGTAAAAGTTAATAGGGCTCAGAGATTTTAATTCTCTTTGGGACCCACTTCTACCACTGACAATTAAGGGGTGTATGTGTAGGCTGGATTATAGGAAGTTTGTTATTATTATACCACAAATAAGTTCATAGGGGCATACAAATGAGGGAATTGATAAATGTACATTCCCTGGTCACCTGTTTTACAAATAGTTTAGTGTCTCTACATGTTCAAAAACAGGGGTTTTCGTTACAATGGTATGATTATTTAATTGTCAAGCCATGGTAAGGTAAATCCCATATGGTAGTCCTTACTATTTCCTCCAGTCATGTTTTCCATAGTTTGACATCATCCTGCATTGTTGCATTTCTTGGGAAAAGTCTCCTGAGCAAAGCATTGGCCAACACCCAATTTTTAAAGATATTAGACAATTGTCTAAGGTAGGAGTATGGGGGAACTATAACTAAATAAGGGGGTTGTGGGAGCACACCAAGGCTAAGTAAAATATAATTAAGTACTATGGAAGTGTAGCTGATCTGACCAATTTTGCTACAAATATACAAAAGAAGGGATTCATAAATGCACATACCTGGCTGTTTTATCTGTAATTCAATATATGTGCATATACAGTAAGTGCATACATTTGTAAAAACAGGGATTTTTTGTTACAAAGGTATGATCATAACATTTCAACATCACCAACCCATGGTGGTTCAAACTCTTTAATTTAGGTTATATTTTTCATAAGCTGCCTGGTTGCATTTCTTGGGAAAATTGTGTTCACTCCCATGCATTGATACGGAAGTACAACAAATCTGACCAATTTTGCTGCAAACATACAAAAGTGTGGGAGGGATTGATCATAAGGGTATGGACATATTTAACAGCTCTTCTGTTAGTATCATAACCACAGTTTATGCTTTTAATTAATGATGCCATATTAAGCCAAAAAATTTGCAAAATGGCAACAATTTGTGAAATGCTTTCGCAATAGGCATTTTTTACACAGACCTTTTCATTCCACATCAGCTTTTTCAGCGTACAATATATTGGATCTGTGGAGTCTATTTCAGTTAACATTTTCTCAGTGAAATCCATACTTGGCAAAAAATGTCACCCATCACTACAGCCTGAGCTTATTCAAATCTGACCATGTATAGACTTTATTCTGCCTGTCTTCTTGATTTTTAAACATTTGACTGAAAGACATAGATAATGTATGGGACTAACTGGCCCAAGCATACAATAACATCCAGATAAATATGCATTTAGATGGTATCTGTTACCAATAACATATATGTTATTTATCAAGGTCCGAAATGATCTCAATATTGGCTGCTACAAACTCCGATCTGGTTAATTTATTACAATTTTCCAAAAATTAGTTTTGCGGTAAAAACTCAGATTTTCACCCAATTTTCACGATTTTTTCAGAGTTTTCACCCGAAAACCTCCAATTTTTGCCCGAAACCTCAGAAAATTTCGGGGTAAGGCATGAGACCCAGCACACCAATAAAATCATTGGGACTTCTCCCATTGACTTATATACAAACCCGACAGGTCTGAGATGCCGGGATTTCAGATTCGGTGTTTTCCAGCCTCGGGGCTTAATAAATTCCGAAAAATTAGTGAATTTTTAAAAGCCCGATTTTATAAAAAAAGAAATCACAAATTTTTCATAATTTTTGCATTCGGGGCTTAGAAAATAACCCCCTAAATGTAAAATTGCATTTTACTTATATTGTTTTGAACACAAAAAGATCACACCTACTTGCAAAGTAGACAGAAAATATCAGTAATATTAGACATTTTACTCTCTTTGTTATAGTTATTTTACAATCTGCCTTTATGAAATAGTTACTTTTCTCGAAATTTAATGTCTTGTGAAAACGTGTTGACCTTTCCATGTATGCCATTTTATAAAATGTTGCCTTTTTTTAATGACAGCATATATATATATATAACCTTAAAAATCTTAATCTGTTTTTTTATTGTGAAAAAGTCTGTTTAGTCTTGCTTTGCAGTGCTGATGAATTATTTTCTTTGGTTGTGAACTTCAACTTGCAAGCACATAAATGTTTACTATCTTCTGAATCATCAAGCTAAAACTGAGAAAGTAAGGAAAATAACTTGTTTTATAACCTGTTCCAAAGCAGTAAGGAGGTACTTTTTATGCATAAAATGGCATAAGAGGATGAGTTAGATTAGAGGTATAGATGTTTACTTTACTAAAATCTGAAAATGTCTCATTATTTTATTAAAACCACTTTTACCAAACCAAATACTGGTTCTGATCTTATACTTGTGGCAATGGCTTGTAATCCTGGGCAGTTTACTTACTGCCCTGATATAGTTTGGCTTTCATCTGTGCCTTGAGTGATATAAAAAAAACTCTGCGCTTAATTGGAGAAAAGTGCTGGAAATTCTGCTTTCTGAATTCTGGGGTTGAAGATCAGACCACATCCAGCATTGTCCTACTCCACCGTGTGTTACCTTCCAGGATGCCTAGGGATGAGGTCACAGTACTTTACCTAATGCATTTCACCAGAGTTCTGACTTCCAGCTAAAGCCTCTAAGGAAGTCGGAACTCCAACGAAACGCTTCAGGTAAAGCATTTTGATGTCATCCCTAGGCACCCAGAAGGTAACATGCGGTGGAGTAAGACAACGCTGGCCATGGTCAGATCTTCAACCCCAGAATTCATCAAACAATTGGGAGGATTACGAAAAGGGAGACTTTACATGGCTATACAAACATTTTTAAAATAATGCTCCACTGTTTTAAACCACAGCAGGAATGGATACCTGTTAAAGCTACTGGGACTAATTGATGTTCGCTGATTAATGCGAAATGTTTGTTAGTACCCATCAGAACTAATACACATGGTGATTTAGATTGCTGTGACTATGCAGTTGACAGCCTGACATATTGAGAAAACTACACCTGGTGGATACAGTATATATAATTTGGGTCAGTTAGGCCATACTAGTATACAAAATACTACACTATATTATTCTCTTTGAGATTACTTGTTTCCCTGAGCTTTTTAGGGCTGACTCCAACGTACTAAAAGATATTACGTGTAAATGGCTTGCACCATGGACAGCATATTTGGAAAAAAAAAATTGCTTATTATGGACAATGTATACTGTAATAAACATATTAAGAGCTTTGATGTATGGGCAGTCACATTGAAATGCTGGGAATTTAAAGCTGGAAGTTTTGATTTGATATCACCAGAAAAATAATGTATTCCTGAAACATTTGGCAAGATACGCCAATAAAAAGTGTTTTGCAGTCAACATTGTGGACATCCACGTTATTCATTATTTTAATGTAAAAGTTCCAACACTGTGGAATCTGGATGGACTATGCATAGAAACCTGTGAATAAAAATGTTACCACTCCAACCATCTGTTCCTCCATTTACTAATACTACAGTATCATAATTATTGTTACTGCGGTGTGAATCAGATGGGGAAATGTCTCTGCCATGCACAGTGATGAAAAATGCAAAGAAATATGGCATTAATCATCACTGTTTGTTACATTTTTTTGGTTAAAGCAAAAAAATTACACTGAACTACAGTTCTACACAGCATTCTAAATACATGTAATTTTACAAGGCAAAGCATAGAGCTAAAGTGGTGTCATCCAGTGTATATCAAAGTACTGATAACTGATAAACACTGATAAATATGCCCCTTAATAATGTGTCAAACATTTGCTGTATGTGCAATGCTTAAATTTTGCTTTGTTATGCATTAGCACTCACAAGCCATTTAAATACTCAACATAAATTAAACTGTAAATGGCTAAGTAGTCATGGAAACTGATTTTGAAAAATGGTAACATTTTATAACATACTTTTATCTTTTGGAAAAGTGGAAAATGAGTGGACTGTATTTAATAACAATTTTATTTTAGTTACAGAGTAATAGCAAACTAGCGTGACTGTGAATCATTTTGTCATATTGCAAAACATACAATAGACCCACCAGGTTATATTCTAAGAGGTACAGTCCTACAGCAAACCATATGCGAGACAGTTGTCTTGTCTCTTTATTTTTTGAGGAAGGTGCCTGAAGGGTAATTTTAGTGTGTGAGTCATGTTCTGTTTCAAATCATTTGAGTACCAAATGTGACTGTTTATATCTGCATCATGAGATGTTTACTTTTGTCAAATTGATGCTATAACTATTTCTTTACATGAGCAATTAATTTTTTTATACTAATGCACTCAAAAATGTGCTCTTGCTAAATTGTGTTTAAATTCTAAAAGTGCCTCTAAATGTGTTTTTTCAGCTGCATAAATATAAAACCTATACATGTCTAAAATAATAAATTAGACATTTGTAACCATGTTTTGCCTTAGAGATTATTTTTAAATATTGATTCAGAAAAACAGAAATAGTCACTAGATTTGATTAAAGAGACATTGCCTTAACCTTGTAGTCACAGGAAAAGCAAAGCTGAATAAAACTTCAAAACACATTGGAAATGGAAGGGGAGGATGGTTTAATACAGTATATTTATTCTATCCAATATGTTAGCAAAGCAGTCCTTTCCCATTAAAAGTGCTCTCTGCTTCTTACTTGACTAAATCATCACGATCTCCAAATTCCCATATCAACACTATGGGGGTGAATTATTAAAGTCCAAATGGCCAAAACTTGAAAAAAAAATTGATTATAATATCCGAATTTTTAGTGAAAAAAAAAATCTATTTTTTTGTGATTTAGTATACTTCGAGGATGGAAAAAGTTAGAATCCAAAAATCCGGCATCCCAGACCTGCCAAGTTTGAATATAAGTCAATGGGAGAAGTCCTAAAGATAACCTGATCTGCACTGTTTTGTGCAAAAATTCAAAGATTTTGAGGTTTACGGGCAAAAATCTAAAAAAATTGCGTTTTTGGGGTGGAATTAAAATTTTCATATGGTTTTCATTATTTTTCGAGTTTTCTCCTGCACTGGAATGTTTCTAGGAAATGTTATTGATAAATTACCCATGAAGATTTGGTTTGAATATATTTGAGAAAAAAATTAGATAAATTCAGATTTTGATAAATAACCTCCTATGCATCTCGAATTAAAGCGAGTGCCTTATGTATTTACTGACAAACCGAGTTACACAGTGTTCAATGCCTGCAATTCATTAAAATCAAATGTACCTTTTGAGTTTTCTGGTGGAAAATCCAAAAAATTTGTACGATTTGAATTTTCATACAACTTTCATTATTTTTTGAGTTTTTTCCTGGAATTTTTCTGGAAAATATATTGATAAATAAGGGGAAATAACCTATGCAGATTTGGTTGGAATATATTTAAAAAAAAAATCAGATTTTGATAAAAAAACCCTATGCATCTCAAATTAAATCAAGTGTCATGTGATTACTGACAAACTGAGTTCCACAATGTTCAATACCAGTCGGCAATTCACTAAAAGCAAAAGTTCTGCAAATATAGGACCCTGTGGTGCATCATTTATTACTTCTCTCAAGTTCCTCAATGACAAATGCTGTTCCTAATTATTTACCCAAGTAAAGATGTACATACAGTACAAAGCACCCAAGCATTAATACATCTCAGTTTAATTTAGTCATTGTAGTCCATGATACATCATAAGCATAATTGGAACTTAATTGCAGCAAAGGTTATCAAGCATGCTCCCCAGGACTCTGTTTAGGAAAATAGAAATGAATACTAATTTCCTAGATTGTAAGTTAAGGCTTATGGCAGTGTTTTGGAAACAGGTCTGCATATTTTAGAAGCAGAAGCTTGCTAATGGCAGTTAAGGCTTTTGCTAGAAACATAGACCCACTTATAAGGAGGAATGGAGATTTATAAGAAGAATGCTGCACTGGCTTATAATTTAAACAAGAAGGTTGAGCTTGGTAGAATAATTGAGGTTTTTAGCTTCTTTCTACTTATGCCAATTATTACTCAACTCAATTTATTCATGAACAAATTTAATGTCTCAATCGCACATGAAAAAACTGAGGTCCAAACCAATTTAATATATTTCCTGGATATAGCAATTTATTTCAGTGATATGTTTTTTAGGCTTGCAATGATATTGTTTTTAGTCTTCTTCAAGCTAAATCACAGGCACTACTAACTGCTATCAGCTATGCAGGTGAGATAAACTAGGAAAATAACTTTACATCACCTGCAGACTATTTTGGGTTTGGTAGTTTTTGCTTGTTGCAAAATTCCAATGCTGTCTTTAGCAGAAGATTATCCATTTCTTCTTCTTGTCATATAATGGTGACACTTGCACGTCAAAGAGGAGGTGTCTAACAATGAGTTTACCCTACTCACGGGTTTTGGTGTTATTTTTAGTGTTACAGTAATTGATGTGCAGGAAATTGGCCCGGAAGGTGGTCCAACTTGATCTGAAACACCTTACATTATTCAAATTGTCCCCTGTTGTAGTTACCACATCTGCTTTGCCATCTGGTACTAATAAATGTCAAACATAATATTTGATTCTGGGCTTAACATGTTCCCGGTGTTAATATATTGGGCTGAGCAAAGTGCTAAAATCACAAATCACCCCCAGGAGGTTGCAGTCTTGGTTTCAGGGTTCAGGTTCAATGGACGTATTCAGAGCCTGGGATCATATTAAGTTCTTCCTTAAGTTCTTAAGCAAAGTTTATAATGGCCCTGTAGTTTAGTGTTACATGCCAGCAATGATCTATGTCATGTAACAATTTCGAATTTGAGATCCAACTTCTTCTTTGATGTATTTATTGTCCAAGAAAGTTCCCAGGATGACATGGCATGGGCCTTGCCACAAATGAAAAGCTAGGGGGCTGTCATAACGTAGGGTTTCACACTTTGGAGCAGATTCACTAACCGGCAAAAAGTAGCCAGCGACCACTTCGCACCCATCGCCACACTTCGGCAGAAGAAAATACGCTCAGACAGTGCTAATTCACTAAAATGCGGAGTTTCATTGTGGGAGCTGAACACTGGGGACTTTTTGCTAGCGTTACTTCGGCAATGCGAGCAATCTTCTGATCAGATTAATTTGCATAAGGTGGGAAATTTAAAGTTGATAGGACATCTTTATGTTATATGTTGCAGCAAATACATTTAATTTCCACTGTTAATTACACATGTCCAGGGAACCTTAATAAAGACAATAGAGTTGTTATAATGCCCTACACATGAGCCCACTGTATAGTTAATGTTCCCAATATTAGAAAACGTATGGGGGAAACCGGTACCCCCCCAAAAATTTAAGGACTTTTGCAGGCTATCACTCTGAAAAAAGGAAAAGACGCCAGCATTTTTGAAACTTGGAAGTTTTCCACTCACAGAACATGATGTAAGATTGAGGAAGATCTATGCACTTCAATGCACTTCGCCTGGTCTGAGCTGGTAAAGTCAAGTCTGGTGAAAAAGGCAATGTTCAGTAAAATCAGCATTTTAGTGAATTTGCTAGTAACGTTCATTAGCCAGAGGAAATTGTCGCCTGGCAATAGAGTGCGAATGACCGCTAGCACCTCTCTCTTTCTCTAGCGATTTGACACCTGAGCCCGTTAGTAAATCAGCATTGTCCCTGCTGGTGAATTGACTCCAGTGTTTGCCACTTCATCCTTAAGTAAACCTGCGCCTTTGCCTGCAACAAGGTTAGGATGGCAGTGAGACAACTCCAACTTGATGGGAGACAATCACAGGCTAAAAGGCCCAGGTGGGTTTCAACCTAATGAAACTGGCTGACAGGAAATTGATGTCTCTATGGCTGACATTTAGTATTAATATACAGTAAGTACAGTGCCTATAGTAAGTATTCTGAGGCTGACTTTTACCCGCACTTGGTCTCTGTTTCCTACCTTTATTCTTTTAGTTATTTTTTTCAACAAGATAATAAGTGTTTTGCATCTCTGCAGGCTTATGAATAAAATGTGCTGGGGTTTTACTTTTCTTTTATGTCATCTCTAGATTGAAAGCAAATTCTGGGTTGCCTGTAACCGGGGTAAATGAGGATGGCAAACTGATTTCTAGCCTAAAATAAAACCAGCACCATGTATAATTCACTATTGTCTACCAAGGTTAGAGCGGGTTTTTAGTTATGCTATAGGTCTCCTTTAAGTTTCCTTTTTTGGCCCAAATTAAATTACTAATTGCAGAAGGGTTCTTAAATAAATGGTTTGTGGAACAAGTATTTGTAATACAGGTGTGAGATTCATTATCTGGAAAACCATCATCCAGAAAGCTCCAAATTACGGGAATATTGTCTCCCATAGAGTCAATTTTATGCATATAATTCAGATGTATCAAAATGATTTCCTTTTTCATTTTTTTGCAACAAATTCTTGATGCACAACAATTTTTTTCACCCATTGGAGTTTATCTATTTTTGCGGCACAAACTGGTGAAACATTTTGTTCATCAATAGTGTTAAAGATATTTTTCAGCACTTTTGCTTAAGTTATACTGCTTGGGTTTAGCTTGAAATTGTAAAAATGCATCAATTGTCAAACACATCGATTTTATGAAAACTACTAATTAGAAAAAGTTGCATTAAAAATGGTTCAATGGATTAAATGAAATCTAATGCCAAAACACGAATTTTCTAGTTTCAGTACATAAAAATGAAAAACCATCTTAGTTTTGCCTTGTTATTCCTCAGGCACTATACATAAAATATGAAATTGATCATGCCAAAGTT
Organism: Xenopus laevis; assembly: GCF_017654675.1. Taxonomy (NCBI): domain Eukaryota; kingdom Metazoa; phylum Chordata; class Amphibia; order Anura; family Pipidae; genus Xenopus; species Xenopus laevis. The sequence goes on along the minus strand of NC_054374.1, from coordinate 114,938,903 downwards.
TGTTTCACATAACTGCCATCTGCAGCAGTGGTTAAGTAAGTTTACTCACCGAGCAACAAAACTGGCATATTAGTGTTCCTTTACCAATCTGGTGCAATTTGCTATTTTTATTACCCTCAATGCGGCCTTCTTAACCATGTTTCCAGTGTGATTGTGATTAAATGTCACAATCTGTCTGAGGGACCTATCTAAAAAACTGCTCAATTCAAAAATAGTCATCCTTGCATAGGTTGTATAAAACTGTTTCTATGTATTAATTTTCTGATTCCACATAAAAAATTATATAAACATTGATATTGATCATGTTTTAACTAAGATTTCCTTACTGTACAGTACTTTATGGGGTCATTTACTAAAATCCATAAATGTCTCATCATATCTCTCAAATTTTTATCGTATTTATCAAAAAAATTACTGGAAAAAATCTGGTGCAGGAAAAGACTTGATAAAATCATAAAGAAATCTGAATTGTACAATTATTTTGGATTTGACACCAGAAAACTCCAGATTTTTTAGGATTATCGCCCAAAAAGCACAAATTATTCTGATTATTGTACAAAACCCAGTGCAGACCATGATATCTTCCAATTGTAAAAGAGACATCTGCCATTAACTTCTATATGACCTCGGCAGGTTTACTTTTTTATTTAGACTTTTAGCTACATCGGGGTTTAATAAACAAAAAAATTTAGTTTTTTTCTGAAAACAAATGGTGTTTTCCCCTTTAAAACCCTGGTCAGAAAAAAAAATCTGACTTTAATAAATAACCCACCTTTGTCTAAGTTTAAAAAGGCAAGCAAGTTGCCCATTGTGACCTCAGCTAATATACTGTAAATACTATGGCGCTGGTAGAAAGCTACTTATTAAATGCAAAATTCATAATGGTAGGTGGATCCATCTGTGTCTTCACTGGGAGGCTGTGATTGGCTTCCATTTAGCCACAACTTCATTAGTTGAATTCATAAAGTTCATTAGTTCCCAAATATTAGGGAATAGGCCTGCTTTACAAACAGCAATCCAACTCATTACAGGTGTTTAATTTAGCCTCAGCAAACCCATTCTATGCAGATCCTTGCACACGGTGATGTTAAGTTTGTTTGCCTTTGATCTTCCATAAAAAGTCTATGATCCATACAAATAATTCTTGTGCTGATATTGCTTCTGGAGATAGTTTGTTCCTAAAGTATCTGGACAGAAATAAGTGCAGAAACTTTTGTACTTATTTATCAACAGTCTCATTTTAGTGCTTTTAGAAGCTTTTGAAACCACAACTGAACTCTCATTCTCTAAAATCACGAATGTCATGGAATTTATTAAAAGATCCAAATATAAAAAGTCCAAATGAAAAAAAATTGATGAAAAATATGAATACCTCGAAAATCTCTAAAAATTTTAGTTTTTCGGACAATTCCTGGAAAAAGCAAAAAACTCTGATTTGATTACAAACAGTCCAACTAGATCAGCATAGCTCCCATTGACTTCTATAGCACCTCATCAACTTTTACTTGGCAACGTTTTACATTAGAGGTTTTGTGGTTTTTACACTTAATAAATCTCAAATTTTTATAGCTTTTAAGAAATATACGAAAACCATATATTTGTACGAAATTAGTGGGAAAAATCGCAATTCGATTATTAGCAAATGAGCCCCATAGTGTATTTGTGGGGTAAGTAAAATTCTTAGCTATTTTCTTTAAGGGGTGATTTATTAATGTTCGAATTAAATTTTTTTTTAATTAGAATTATATTTTCAAAAACTCAAATGTCTGGTATTTATTAAGGTATTTGTAGAAGTCTATTTAATTTCACATGGTTATTCCTTTATACACAGCTTATTGCAAATATTGAAACTCACAGCCTTTGTCTTTTTTATTAGGCTTTAAGCTGTTACTAGTATGAATAGTACTCAAGTTATGCAATAAGTGCCACTGGCAAATAACCCCTGTTACAGGAAACATTTTCTACAATACATTTAATGTATCACCATTGAACAATCAATATGTCATTTTGCTATAGCAGTCTTTGTCACATAGGTTTTCCAGATCCCTCAAACAACAGGAAAAGACTGTTAAACACATTATAAATACATATTCCATTAAAATCAGCTAGAATAAAAAAACAAAACACAAAACCCACTCCTGTCCATCTTATAAATTGCATTTATACTTAAACAGCAGCACTCCCACACCACTACATGCTGCATATCGTGCAGACTTACTCTGCTCTGAAATTATTTCTGCAGGTGTACTCAACTCTCAACTCCCACAAACAGCTGTGACTTCATGAACACACCTTCACTGCCCCTTGCCTGATATGCTCTAAGAGAGTTAAGAAAACAAGAGACTCTTGTACCAATGGTACAATCACTAGTGCTGGATCACTAAAAGGTTCCAGTTCCACAGTTTCGCAATTTAAAGTCTCTACATGAACTGCTTCCAAATGGCAGGTACAAGCTGTGCTCTGCACCTTGTTCTGGATTAAAGGCAAGGTGTATGCAGCTCACATGGGCACGGGAAGGCTTTGTTCTTGATACCACTATGATATGAATGCTAGAGGGATTTCAGAGGACACCTACATGCCGCCTAGTTCCTGTTCAGTTGAGTCTGAGAACTTTCAAAGTGAAACCCAAGAACATGTGAAGGAGGTCTTGCAAATTTTCAGGTCATTGCTATTTTTGACCACGGTCCCTAAACTACACCGACTCAAGGTCACAGCTACAAAGTTCCATTTAATACTGCTACTGCTGTCACATTGCTGCTAAAGATCCAAGTATAGGAGAATCCCCTTCTTCTATTTGTCACATTGCTGCTGTCATTGATGGTGTCAATATTAAAGCTGCTGCACTACAGCAGATTCATGTAGATTTTGAACCAAAAACATTCTTGAGCCAATACTGTAGTTGCAGTATGGTGCTTTTTCCCAGGGGCCAAGGGGAATGGCTTAGTACCATCTTTCCATCCATATTTGATATGATCAAATCAAAGCACATTAAAGTTGTTTTTTTTAAGCCAAATCATCTGCCTTGTGCAGGTGTACCAGGATAAGTATTCTCAATAACATATGCAGCAGGCACTGTATATATTATTGAGAATATACACAGGAAAACATGTTTGAAAAAAGTAGTTTTGCAGGAAAAATATGCTTGATAATGCTGTTTGTGTGTGCACTTCACACTTTCCCCTAACATATGTGCCTCAAAAATGTTGACCAATGATAGAACTGGTAAAATATAACGAATACAGCATATCTTGAAACAAATGCAAGAAAAACACAAATCCTTTCTAAAATATCCTAGGGTTTTGACAGTGTTTCATAAAACAGGATTATCTTTAATCTCTTTGGTTATACCTTTGTCTAGCGTATGTAATTATGCTGCTAATCAATATCTTGTGGAAAATTGTTTTTCTATGCTTTTATTATAATGTGGATGAATTATCCTGTAGGATTGTATTTTTATGTATGGCGGGTATAATAATATGCTTACTCATCACCTGCAATTTAGAAAGGATGCATTTTTATTTGTCCATTTTCCATTAACACTCCAAATAAATTGTTTTCTTTTTAAATACTTTCTTTAGTTGGATAGAGTCTGTATAAATATCTGTAAAAGCAAAATGAACTCTTTATAAATTGTTTTTTTCCCAATTTACATTTGCCCCCTTAGGGTACAACTACACGAATGATTTGCAGGCGTTTTTGGCGGATCCCACGCGCTGTGCCAAAACACAGGCGTCAAGTCAGTTGCAACTTACCCATGCACAATTACACATCCTACAATCCAGTCTGGAGTCAGGTCACATCTTTTAACTAACTTCAATTAAATGGTTAACTGATTGTTAGAAGTTTGAAGCAAACAATGAATATAATACTAATAATGATTATGATTATACAGCAAGCATGAGTCTACTTTAGGGTTAAGGTTTAATATGACTGTCCATTATGGTGGGGTAAAACGAAGCATTATTACTCTTTATTTGCAAAGCAAAATTGCATGACATTTACTGTATTTGCTTTACAAAGAAAGTCCACATCTCTGGAAGGATTTAGTTGAAATATTATGTCCAGCATGTTTCAAAAAGAAGGTATGAGATGGGTGGGTCCATGCAGTAGATGTGTCCTCAACCATTTGTTATTTTGTCTTTGTTGTGGCTTTATAATTAAATGAGTTCTTTAAGTTACTGCCAAAGTTCTATCCAATATGTACTTTTGGAGCAATTTATTTTATGAGAGTTGCGGAGGTCCAGAAAGCTGTGATGCCAAGATCTGTCTGTTTTAAAGTCACAATGCTTCCAGTGGCCAGGCATATAAATACTAATGCCGGCAGTGTCTATAACCATGACTTTTCTTCAGCAAAAGAAGCAATATTGACAGTGGAATATATTGGAAATTATCTCAAATTAATTTGGTTGCCAATTGCATTTTTCCAAGTCTTGAGTAGCAATCTCACTTCTGGCATATTTTGTATAATCAATAGTGATGGGCGAATTTATTCGCCAGGCATGGATTTTCAGCAAATCTCTGCATTTCAGCTGTTGCGAATGTTTTCACAAAACTGCAAAGGAAATTCGCTGATGAAAAAATCACTGCGAAAAAAAAATAGTTGTTTGTCAAAATTGGCACGTGCATAAAAATTGTCTCGCATGAAAATTATTCGGAGGCCCATTGACTAAGGAATTTGGACAAAATAGGCAGGCATATAAAAATTGTTGATCATGTCAAAATTGTTGTGCGTCAAAATAATTTTGACGACCACTGGCGTTTCGTGAATTTTTCGGCGAAACGGGACAGATTAGCCCATCACTAATAATGAACTCAAATAACTTAAGTTTGCTCCTGTACAGTAGGGACCACTAGTCATGTTATGACAGGAATATCGTAATGCTTTTATTTGTACAATGACACATCTACTGTATTAATGACTAAATGTATTTCCTAGTACTAGAATGCTAGTGCATAACAGAAACATATTTTAAATTCATCTTGTTGCCAAACACACTATTTCATCTGCAAAGTATTTATGTTTGTCAAATGTCACAGTAAGAATTAGAATGACTAAAAAATGCACCTGTACAGTACAGATGTATCATGAGTCATATAATGACTATATATGACTTTTTTTCTACTCTTGCAGTTGTATAAGCATGTGCAAAATTCAGAGTTTGTTCTGCGTTACTGAAAAACCTCTGCAATATAATTCTAAATATGGGGTTCATATTATTGTGCTCTCTTTCTTATATTTTTATGCATAATATCATATATGTTGCATCCTTTTGGTAATGTCAGTAGACTTGGTGACAATTGAAAGTTCTGCCTTTTATAATATTATATTTCATCCACAAGCCAGACTATATAGCAAATTATAACGCGTAATACATGCTCAATCAAATAAGATGTCACAATACATGGCATGGCCAAGCACAATGATGCACAAATGTTGTCTGGTCTTACTATAATGTCATAATCCATCATCCAATCAACTAATGAATTGACTGCTAATTATGATGTTATAATACCAAGATAGGTAGACTTTGAAAACCTAATGTTCCTGGCCTATTAGGACTTCAAGGTTCAAAAGCAGAAACAGCACTATAACACCAAATCTGTTTAAAAACAGCCAAACACCTTGGGCCTCATTGGGCAAAATGAGTAGCAAAATCATGACTCTTGTCCTTGTTTTCTTTGGACTTGTCAAAGGGTCAGTGCTGCACTCTTTGGTTCGAGGTACAGAGCACAGGGCTGGCAGTTAAAAGGCAGCTTAGACCTTACTGTCTGTGATAGGACTTCTTTTTGGCCTGTGTTCCCTAATTTGCACATCTTAATGATGTTTAGCAAGGGGGTGCATGGGGGGACTCCAACCTGCCATTTTCCACCAGTCACTCATTAATAAATCACTATTAAACATAGGGAAGATGCAGACATTTGTCTTACATTTTGTAGTGCAAAAGCATATGGCTTTTCTTGAAAGTGTAATTCAGGTTGAAGAAATAGGAACAACCTGCCCATTTTTAAGTATATAGGCTCCTCAATTAAATTGTATGTAAATTGTATTATAATCTTTGCAAAGAATTTAGTACTTACATGTTATCCCCATATGTGTGCATATAGGCCCATAATTCTTTTCTTTATAAGCTCTGCCAGTAAAGATTTTGCAATGCATCTTAAAGCCAGACATAGTAATATATTTGCTAAGATCAGCATAAATAGGCAAATGTTTCCAATTTATCATTTTGCCAACTACACTGGTTTTTCCGTGGAAAGTTTCAGGCAGCAATCTCATGTCTGACATGTTTCATATAATGAATTAGAATGGCATGCAAGGGCCCATGTACAGCTGAGATGTACCATTTGTCATGCTGTGACATGGATTTTTTTATATTTTTAATTGTATAAGCAAATTTTTCAGAGTATGTTTTGTGTTGCTGCAAATGTTCTGCAATGTATATATAAAGCATATGGTGTTTACATGCTAGTGATGAGCAAATTTAATTTAAGTTATGATTTAGACTATGTCACCTCTTTAATACAATAATATACAAAGCTATCAGGTAACCAGGGTCATAACTACAGGGGAAGCAGACCCTGTTGCTGCAGGGGGGTCCAGGAGGTATAAGGGCCGCATGAGTTCCTACCTTGCATTACAGTCAATACTGAATTGTTTACCTATTATGATGACATAATACCTAATCAAAACATCCACAATGCCCCTGGCCTATAATGTCATCACAGTTCAAACCCTAGACAGATATCACATTACAAACCCAAATGCATTCCACATGTAGCACACCCTTGAGTGTACTTTTGCTGTGTATTAAGGCTGTGTGTGACCAGGCTAACACTGCTTGTAGTGTGCTCCAGACCCCCAGTGTACCCGTGCAACTCCCTGCAACTCCCGGTACCTGGAGTAGATAAATGCAGCAGTATATTCAGCCAGACAAGTCCTTTGCAGTAAATTATAACTGGTTTATTAACAGAGCACCGGCAAGATCATAGGTTACAGTACTTTGATGTTCACTGGCAGTTATAGAGTAGCCTCCCACAACAATATTCCCTCCAAAGGGGTAGAAGATGCAACAGACGGAGTAGAAATCAATATAGATCAGTAACAATAGACTTGGGAAATAGTTACCACTCTCACTGGGTACTATCCCTCTGGTTGAGCACTAAGGCCTGGGTTTCTCAGCCTGGGGTCTTGTATCTTGGCACCGGACTTGATCCTCACCTCACCCACTGTATTCAGCCTGGGGTCTTGGATCTTGGTATCCTATCTGGTCCTCAACTCACCCACTGTAGTCCCTGCACTAGTGGTTCAGATACCACGGGGTCCTAACCCCACTATTTCTCCTCGTTGGAGCCACGTCTGCTCTCTAGCTACCCTGGGCTAACTTTCACTCCTAGAGCGACTATTACTGTAGTACTATCCCTATCTCATGCTTCACTAACTTTTCCGGCAGACCTGGACCTGTAGTACCTCACACTGAGGCAAAGTCCCAGGACAGACCCAGACCGCATGGTGCTAAACCCTTTTATATTATCAAACAGTGCCATCTAGTGGACAATCCCCAGGTACTAGTGTGGACCCCACCAGGGACATAGCTGCCTAACTTAACTAAAGAACCCCTAGGTGTCCAAATCCTAAAGGGAAACTGCCTAAGTATTTTACCCAAATCTCAGGGTCTCTACATTCTCCCCCCACTTAGAAACGTCAACGTCCCCGTTGACAAACTAAACAGTTACTCAAGGTAATGAACAAGGCAAACCACAGTCATTCCTGTTACCTCGGGAAAGAATCCCTACTGTTACCCACACTACATATTAGCAACATTCAAGAAAAGAAAAAAACAAGTTTCAGAGACAAACAATGCTGCAAGAACGAAATACTTTATTAACTAATAGTCTCTACTCCTCCTCGTTCAAAAAAAAAAATGGTGGTAACAGTCCTCTTCAATTAACTCTTACTGCACCCAGAGTGCAAAGTCCACCAGAGTCTCAGCAGACAAACAAACCAAAAAAAAATCTTCCTCCAACCATGACAGACCTCTTGCGGTCAACTTCTTGGGGCGTGGTTACTGCACCTTCCCCTTTGGAACTTCACACCCTCCAGAGTGTGGTAAGACAAAAAAAAAACAGCAACAAAGAGAACAGTCCTTGTTACAAAAGTCAGTGTATACTCACACCATGTATGTGAACCGCACCTTTAAGTCCTCGTACGGTATATAATACTTTGGGTGTGGCTTCTCCACCACTCCACCCCCGGGTGTAGCCACATCAATGCTGAAAAATCTGGGATTGGGGTTGTTGCGTCCGCAACTATGCACTCGATGACGCAAGACTGTGCGACCCCACCACCATTCCTTTTCGATGGAACGGACAAACTTCCACGTTGCCATCCTCTTCACCGTATCAGGGTGGGTCAAGGAATTACCGATACTTTTCTCCTTGGAACATATGTCTTCCACCACCCAGTCATCCACTAGCTGCTCCATTTTGTCATATACCCAGAGGGGGGCATATGGCATATAATAGCCCCACAGCCGAAACACTCGGAAGTTAATCACCCGTTGAATGCGGGAGACTCGGCAGAAAATATCCGGATCTGCCTTTCCTGGCAGAACCCAAAAGTTCCTTTCCTCCTCTTTGGTAATCTTCTCCGGTGCCCAAAAACTGTGTGGCAAATGGAACAGGGGCGCTTGTGTCGCTCCATCTGGCTCAGCTTCCACCAGCTCTCCTTCCCAGCCTGGAACGGAGTCCGCCCCGAGGGACTGTGGAGAAGACCGCACTCCAGCAGCACTAACCGGCAACACCTCTTGTATAACCTGCCGGTATGGAGGGGGTGCAGTCGCCTCCTGCTCGGCTCCCTGCATGGGCTGCGGTGTGCATCTTCCCTCCTGGGTCTCTAACACCAAGGGCTCTCTGGGCACCATCTCCCCTCCCGAGGGTAATAAGCGCAAAGTTTTACTTGCGGTGTCGCCCCCGCTTGGGATCTTCGCCTCCTGGGCCTCCTCGCTCTCTGGAACGTCTGGAAGGGCTGCTAGCTTCTCCTCCAGACTTGCAATCGGCTCGGCAAGCATAGTGGCGATTCCTTCCACTATCTCTCTCTCTCGTTCTTCCACCTCCGGGTGGTCAGACAGACTGGAGATTGTAGCCGATCCGGTCCGTGAGCTTTTCTGAATAGCCACCATCAATGCGACCACAGCACCTGGTGCTCGATACCTGGCCTCGTCCTTCAGCGGTCCCAAGCAGCAGACTTGGTGACACGCAGAACATCGACCTCCTGCCACATTCAAAGCTCTATAGGCCTCGGAGCCGCAGCCACCACACAGAGGCACGATGATGCGATCGCCATGCTGAGTGATTTTCTCTGCGAAGGCCCCCATCCACATGTGCCGATACCCAGTATCAAACGCCATCCCGTCCTCTGGTTTGGTCGGTAACAAGCCGGCGCTGCCTCCTGAGATATCCGACATGATTTGGTTATTTTCGCTCAAAATCTTTGCGACTCACTATCAGGCGTCCACTCACGTCCTGCGCCAAGTTCACAATGCCTCACAAGATGGCCCCCATGACATCAGCGATTCTACTCCTCCCCCTTGTTTCGCGCCACTGCCTCAAGACCTGATTGGGCACCAGTGACATGCGTCGTTCCGGGAGGAGGGGCCAGGCAGTGTGGCGGCTACTGACGCTAGGACCCTTGTTTCGCGCCTTTCCTCTGGCGCCAATTTACACGATCTTGATTGGTTCTCCCCACCAATCTGGAAAGGTGGGCACACAACTTTCCGGTCGGCCCTCTCCTTCAGGCAACAGTAAATTTAGGGAGGTCGGAACTCAGGCTGCAAACTGCGCTAGGCCAAGATGCCCTTTTTCCTCTCTGGTCCGGCACTGCAGCGCCTGTCACACTTTTCTCTCACAGCAATGAGTTCAATAAAGAGATCCCGGACGAGCCCCCAAATGTAGCACACCCTTGAGTGTACTTTTGCTGTGTATTAAGGCTGTGTGTGACCAGGCTAACACTGCTTGTAGTGTGCTCCAGACCCCCAGTGTACCCGTGCAACTCCCGGTACCTGGAGTAGATAAATGCAGCAGTATATTCAGCCAGACAAGTCCTTTGCAGTAAGTTATAACTGGTTTATTAACAGAGCACCGGCAAGATCATAGGTTACAGTACTTTGATGTTCACTGGCAGTTATAGAGTAGCCTCCCACAACAATATTCCCTCCAAAGGGGTAGAAGATGCAACAGACGGAGTAGAAATCAATATAGATCAGTAACAATAGACTTGGGAAATAGTTACCACTCTCACTGGGTACTATCCCTCTGGTTGAGCACTAAGGCCTGGGTTTCTCAGCCTGGGGTCTTGTATCTTGGCACCGGACTTGATCCTCACCTCACCCACTGTATTCAGCCTGGGGTCTTGGATCTTGGTATGCTATCTGGTCCTCAACTCACCCACTGTAGTCCCTGCACTAGTGGTTCAGATACCACGGGGTCCTAACCCCACTATTTCTCCTCGTTGGAGCCACGTCTGCTCTCTAGCTACCCTGGGCTAACTTTCACTCCTAGAGCGACTATTACTGTAGTACTATCCCTATCTCACGCTTCACTAACTTTTCCGGCAGACCTGGACCTGTAGTACCTCACACTGAGGCAAAGTCCCAGGACAGACCCAGACCGCATGGTGCTAAACCCTTTTATATTATCAAACAGTGCCATCTAGTGGACAATCCCCAGGTACTAGTGTGGACCCCACCAGGGACATAGCTGCCTAACTTAACTAAAGAACCCCTAGGTGTCCAAATCCTAAAGGGAAACTGCCTGAGTATTTTACCAAAATCTCAGGGTCTCTACACACAGACTACCTTATTGGCAGTGACTGAATCTGAAAAAAAATGTAGGACTTATAGGCCTCATTCACCATTGCCCCAGAAGCAAGAGCATAGAGTCATGCTGTGATGTGCCAGATAGCTGAGAGTCTCATTGAAATGTGTCAGTGGCAGTTTTGCTTTGATAGAATATGTGTTGGCAGAGTAGAACATATGTGGTACAAAAACATTTAAAGGCAGAAGCAGGGTAAATCTAAGGCAGGGTTGGGAATCTACATAATCTACAACATACAAATATAAAGGACATCAGGAATATACAAACTGAAAATACCAATGTGAAGAATAATTTAGTAGTTCTGCCCCTGACTGGGAGCATCACATCAACAGGTAGCCCAATTTTCATCATAGCTACTACACTGAACCCTACTGTTATACAACTATACACAATCTGCAAATTAGGTGGTTTTAGCCACTAAACACAATGTTTTTCTGTTACAAATTTCAAAGGTTAAAACATCTCTGTAGGAAATAAATTGCCCAAGTCCATATCTCAGCAACTGGAACTTGTTTACCAATAAATGCAAGCTTGAAAGGTTAATAAACTACAACAGTAATAATTCATATGTATATGTGTGCTATAAAATCTCTGCTTTCTCCAGTCCTTTTTTCACTGCATTTTAGCAAAGTGAAAATGTGTAGGAATGTCTCATAAACGCATAGGGACAACATAGTCTCAACAGTAGCATTGTACATATCGAGGCATGAATCACCTTACATGTGTGTACTGTGGTGGATTATAGTACATTTTTTAGTGCTGGCCAAATTACACACAACACTATCAAACACTGAGAATATAATAAACAGGAGGTCTACATAATGTTGCAGATGAAAAGCTTTTACGGCCCTGACAGATGAAATCCCATTATAGTTTATAATGAAGCTCTCTTAGGAAACAGTTTTTTGGCCCAAGATGTGGCAAACATCATCCCTTATCACTATGTCCCTGACAGGGGTGGTACCCCTGGAATACTGACCTCTTCTGTCTTGGTTGAGTCTAAGCTGCTCAGCTAGCTGCGTTGGTCTATCCAAACCATTTAATAACTATAGTGAATGCCACAGAATCTAGTCTACCACTATCTAACCTATGTTACTATGCACCATTCTGAGATGGACAACCTCAGGCCCCCTTCTTCCTCTGGCAAAGAGAAGAAGGTACTATTCAATAAGGGAATGCCCCTCCCAACCTCCTGATGCTGGGGATCCCTAATTCCAGAACCTTCTAAAAGCGATTTCATGCCTCACTTTCTAGTGACTGGGACTGACAATAACAATAAAAAAAATATTACCCTTTTAAATTTGTCAGTGCTGGAGTTTCCAAGTTTGCCATATAGGAGGCAATAAAATTAAAAAGCAATTTGCGGAAAAAACAAACAAACAATCAAATAAACAAACTGCAATCACCCATGTGTATTGCATTGTCAACAAAAAAATACAAACAAATACATTATTTTTATTCAGAATCTAGACAAAATTGTGAGGAAAAACTTTTTAATACTTTAAAAAAATAAGCAAATAATTTGTACCTTTTTTTTTACCAAGACGTAAAAATAATCATAAAAAAATAATCCTGGCTAAGATATCATTTACTTTGGCATTAAGTGAAACTCAAAGGGACTGATACCATGCCTTGGAGAAGGTCATCTTGAGAAAACATTTATGTAACTCAACAGTAATTGACTACTTGAGAAAAACTTTCCTCTATGATTGGGTGCAGTCTTCTGAAAAGTTACTTATAGACTCACTTTAGCTGGAGTATAAATGGTGAGCTCAGAAATGTTAAGTATTTTTAGGTAGTATGCATTTCATAGCTTGTAGATGCTGAGGCTGCTTTGAAATGATTTTCTGAAATATAAGCTTTCCTGCCAATAATCAAGCAACGCAAAAAATCAGTTAGAAAAGGTTGGAACCGATTTCAGCTTTCTTTTAATATACTGATAACCGCAATGTGTCTATCTTTTTTCTAACTTTATTAATTTTAAAGTATTAAGTAGAAAGAAGGGATAAAAGACTACAGAAAAAGTAAGAGAACAAACAAGTAACTTTCTGCCTCATAGGGAAAGGAGAGACAAGGACGTTTAAGTTCAAAGAAGAATAGAAATTACAATTTCCGAACACTAGAACAAAATAGCTTACATACTGTAGGATATTGTGTATATTTTCAATGGAATGTGTCTATATCTCATCAGGATGAAACTATTTTATTTGTTATTATAACTTTTTCCCATAAAAGTTTGTTCCAAAGTAGTACCATGTTCCAAATTTATATATACCCTTTAGAGAACATCTTTTATCTTTACTAAGAATCTTGTGTTTCTATACCAAGTACAGTAGGCTGTAAGTCGCAGCCACTGCACTTAATCGTAAAGTCAGCAAATACTGTCTAGCAAATTCTGAAATGTGCTTTTTCATTTATAAACATTTCACCATAAACATATTCAGTGTTTATGAACCCAACTTTCTTCACCTCCAGAACACAAAACATGGGGACTCTCTCTTTATGTTAGGTTTCTTACTGTATCCCTGCCAGGAGACTATTATAGCATTGTTAAAACATGGTTGGATGATTTATTTGACTTGGTATTTGATACTGATGGTTCTTTAAAGGAGTAGTTCACCTTTAAACTAACGCTAAGATAGCAGTTTTACAGTGTAATACAAATAGCAATCAGCCTTGATTGTTTGACTGGTTTTGATATTTTATATTGTCGCTAGCCAATAGGCAACAATGAATAGTAGAGAGCCGAACATAAAAAAATAACAACAACAATTAAGCTGAAACCTTAAAATTAATTTAATTAATTTGTTTGTTTGCAGCGACCCCAGTCAACCATATAACTTTTTTAGTTTTAGGCCGAAATGGTCAGAATAATAAACCTAATAACTGATGAATCATTCAAAATACATAATAAAGAGTTAAATCCGAGTACCTCACAGCATATATGGAGTACAAGAAAGCAATCTACTGTAGAAAGTTATTAATCAACAACTGTTTCAACTTGCTACTAATTTATTCTTGTGCAAATCTTCTCGCTTTATACTTGTGCAAGTCTCTATTATTTATCTTGTGATAATCTTGTTCTGCAATAAGACCTCCAAGGAGCAATGGTTTTCAATGCTTAATTTCATACATCTGACAAGGTCATACTTTCTGCTATCCAAGTAGAGCTACCTGCTGCTAAGAAACATGCTTTGCTCATTAGCTGCCTTATATTATAGACTGTGGGGAGGCAGTCGCATGTGTGTATTATAAACATTGCCTTCATTAGTAGTAATGAACAAATTTATTTGACATCCATGGATTGGAGTCAAGATTCTGAATTTCACCATGTGCAAATTTTTATGCAAAAAGCAGAAAAAAATCACCATGAAAAACGCCCATAAGAAAAAATGCCCATTGACTTAAAAAGTCACCATAAGTAAAAAGCCCCATGGACTTTAATGCATTAGGACAAATAAAGTCGTCCTAAGAAAAAACGCCCATTGACTTGTTTTAACAAACATAGGTTACCCAATCTGTCAGCCACTGCAGGCAGATGGGAAAGGGAAGCCTGGTACAGCAAAACTGCTGACCAAGGGGGCATGACTGGGCAGGGACCAAACTGCCAGGCAGGGGTTAGTGTTGGGCTTAGTTACGTAGTGCTGGGGGGGGGTGGAGTTTAGGTCATTTGAACTAGCAGCTAGGGAGGGTATTCATTTTGGACAGAGCAAATCCACCCTCCCATGTATCAACCCTTTGTGCTAGTTATCACAATTGTGGCCGATGTTAGTGGGATACAGGTTAAGTTGACGTGGTATGTTGAGTATTCAGAGCTTATGGTCAGACTAGAGTTCCGAGGATGATAGCCTGTTGTCACGGCTGGGTGGTGGATCCCTGGCAATGGTGATAGCTGGTTGGCAGTCCCAAGTTTGGCAGAGGTATGTGGTTGGTTGTTTTCCTCTTTCAGAGCATTGGTCTCTGGGAGATGTCATGTTACATTGGTTGAAGAAGGCAATCTGGTGTACCCACCATGCTGGAAGGCACAAGTGACTAATGGCAGGTATGATTGTCACATGCACCTAACTTTGGTCCATTGCCAGGGATCTTGCAGATGTTTACTTACTGTTATATCACTGTTGATATTTGTTGTTACAACACTGTTAGTATGGATCTGTTATGTATATTTATGGTTATGTATTGTTAATGCTTATGTCTTGTAATAAAGCTGTGGCCAACAAAGATTCCAATGTAAGCAAGTGGTAAAAGTTATTATTTCTAAGCCAGTTGTGGGGGAAATATAGCAGGTATCTGGCCCTACCCATGTCATGTAAAGAGAAACATTATTAATAAGTCCCAAATAGCAAGGAGCAAATGCAATTACCCACCAGCAGCTGTGACAAAAAACACCTCAAATAGCAGTTCAACTAACACAATTTGAATTATGCAAACAATTCCTCAAAGCACTAAAGAGGCAAAATATAATATAAAAAGACAATGGGCCGGGGGGATGAGATGATCGGTCACCATTATAGGAGACCCAACATGTTGCCAAGGACTTGCATAATGCTCCAGGTGCCCTAGATGTCAGAGGAGAATAAGGGTAAGACAACTTTCACTTAATATAATATCTCTTACTGCTTACAAAGGACTGATTTTGCAGAAATAACCCCATCTAGGCTAGGCTAGACCTTGCCTGGCTAGGAAACAGGATGGGCCGTTGCTACATGAAAGGGTGAAGGAATAGTGTTGTGCAATGACACCTCACTTGTGCTGCTCTTATAATTTGATCAATTCCTGCAAATGCTAGACACACTAAAGCTGCTGTTAAAGAGGCAAAAATGCTCAGTCAGAGGACAGATGAAAATTCAGAACCTACGTTCAATAAGGTTCATTCTCAGGCCAAGTACAAAGATGAGAGTCACTTCCGGTGAAGAAATCAGGCTTTCCATGTTATGTAAACACTGCAGTATATATATATATATATATATATATATATATATATATATATATATATATATATATATATATATATATATATATATATATATATATATATATATAAAAAGGGAAAGCTGTGCTTACCACTAATTTATAAAATCATTAAAATACAAAATACTTATAGACAAATACAAGATTCCAATGCACTCAACCCATTATCACTATAAGACAGAGACATTTTGTGCATACTGCTAATGAAAAATGCCTTATCCTTTAAGCAAAACAGGGATTGTTTGTATATATTGCAATATATTTAAGCTGGCCAACTATGTTAAAGTCATCCCATATCTGGCCAGTCCTACGCTTAATTTTCATCTGATTCATTAAGAATTCTATTGCTTCATTATACATTTTACAAAGGGACTAGGTTTTACCTGCAACTTACTTGCTGCTTTCAAAGTAAAACTCCCAAACTTGGCTGCCTTTTTATTAGACACCAGTGGGATCACCTGACTATAGCTGGGAAGGGAGGGAGCTACAATATGGAGCTGGTCACTGCTCCTGTATAACAAACCTTGTTTGTTATAGTTATACAGGAGCAGTGACTTCAGCCAGTGCTCAGCAGAAAGTGTGCAGGGAACCCCACAGTAAAATCTAAAGCTATGGCTCAATATACACCATGAGATAACCTCGTACTAAGGATAAACGGGAGATACTATCTTTAGCAACTTTGTAAGACTCTATACTAACTCATTCTCCAACAGCTCTATACTTTACAAGGGCATGGAAAAAAATTTAGGGCAAAACCCCACAATGTCACAAAAAAACAACTAAATCCAAACTCAAGGAGAAGAAACAACAAGAACCAGCTCCAACAACTATGGACACAGAACCTTCAAGTCCCATACCTGCTCCACAAACTCAAATGCAGAAACTATCTGGGATAAAAGAATGAATTACTGAAGTACTGCAACAACTAACAAACCGGGTCCCAACGAATGACTGAAGCTGAACAAAGAATCTCCAATTTAGAAGATGACCTAGAGAAAGCACAAACAAAGATTGAAACTCAACATCGTGAGATCACAATATTAGCAGAAAAGGTGGATGACCTAGAAAACAGGAGCAGGAGAAACAACCTAAGATTTGTGGGGATCCCAGAATCTATTAAAGGTGCAGACCTTGAATAACTACTGAAAACAAAACTACCAGACCTAATTAAAATGGATACTGCAATTATACCATACCAAATTGAAAGCTTTCACCATATTGGACCACCTCCAGCCAAAGAGACAAACAGACCTAGACAAGTCATATTTAAACTTCTCAACTATACAGACAAAATCAATATCCTCACTGCCTACAGGAAAATCTGTACTATGAGAATCACACATTGCTACTATTCCAAGACTTTTTAGCCGCAGTAGCAATGAAATGCAAAGAATTTGCTCCTATCTGCAAGTCACTCTACTCTTCCGGTCTCAAATTTACTCTGTTGTTTTCCGGTCAAACTTAAAATTATAGAAATAATGGCAACCCCCATCTTTTTTGAGGATCTTGAGAATGCAATGACTTACTGCATGGAACACCAACCCTTAGCTGGAATAAATAACCAAAATACCTGAAAGCTTTTGCCAAAACTAGTGATGGGCCAATTTATTCGCCAGGCATGAATTTGCAGCAAATCTCTGCGTTTCGCCACCGGTGAATAAGTTTGCGAATTTGCATGAAAATTCACTGGCGTCAAAGTCTGCGTTGCGCAAATTTTTTGCCCATCACTAGCCGAAACCAAACAATGATTAGAATCAGAGCACTACTGAGGAAAACCTTATACAACATTATGTAACCCTAGTTGCTTGCCAACTACTGATACCAGAATAAAAACTGTTTACGACTTTCTACCCTTTAAATTTCACCCTGTCCAAACATCCTCATTACAACTCGTAGCTTGCAAATGGGGTGTAGGTTATGACAAACAATGTTGTTGCTTGTATGCTTATGTTTCTATTGTATATAATTTGGTTAGTGTTTATTTTTGAGATTTATATTCCACACATATTACACAGAATACACAAACTCATGAGAAACACAGGTATACAAATTAAGGGTTGGGGGCTGCTGACTAGGACAACCTCAACTGCCAAACTTTACCATGTATGCCCAAATAGGCATAGGATAAAATGGCGGATAACACTTTAGATACCCAAGGGCTACAGATAACTCATCTTAAAATAACTTCCTGAAATGTAGGAGGACTTAACACCCCAATAAAGAGAAAGAAAATATTAGACCACCTTCATAAAGAAAACACACATATCATTTTGCTAAAGGAAAACCACTGGCTTTTAAAGATGATCAAACAGTCCTAACAGCATCCCATCAATCCAAATCCAGAGGTGTAGCAATATTGATTAACAAATCCATACAATGCTCAATCCTGAAAGCATATAAAGATAAAGGGGGGCGATATCTAATAGCAGATATAGAAATTAAGAGACTGTCAAATACACTGTAGTTAATATTTATGCTCCCAATACTGATCACAAAAATGTTTTTTTACAGATGTTTTACAAAAATCATTCTAGGCGGAGACACCAATGTGGTCCGGGATAGCTACATGGATAAATCAGATAAACCCACACCACACTCCCACACCAGAGCTAAACCTTTACACACACTGTGTGATATACTACAATTACATGACCCATATCGATATATACAACCAACCAATAAAGATTATACTTTTTACTCTGGAGTGCACTGGACACATTCCAGAATAGATTACATTTTTGTCTCAAGGACAGTGCTGCCAAGTCTAACCACGGCCAAAATATGCCCCATTGATATTTCAGATCATGCCCTAATATCAACATAACTACTGTACATGGCTTTTAAAACCACCAACTCATTTACAGATAAAAATGCAGTGACACCACATAACTATTAGATACTTTATTAACAGATAAAGCATACATTCTATAAATGGGGTAACAAATCAGAAAAACTCCTAGCTAGAATCGCAAATAGACGTGCATCTACAACCTTTGTACAAAAAATTAAAACCGACACAAGGATGGACCAAAGATCCAATTCAAATATAAAACATTTTAAAAAAACATTTCAGAAATCTATATAATGCACCCGTAGATGACCCAACCAATGGTCTTAAATTTTTGCAGGAGGCAGGTCTCCAAAAGCTGACAGTCCAAGACAGAGAAATTTGTGACGCCCCTATAACAGAGAACGAAATATCAGAAACAATTGAGCAATTAAAGAATGGCAAAACCCCAGGACCAGACAGTCTCTCAGCAGAATACTAACTGAATCCTGAATCCTGAACTACCTCCTACCTTAACTAATCCCGACAATAATGTTTTGCAAGTTTCCCCATTATGGCACAAAGCAAATGTAGCAAGAATTATATTACTCCATAAAGAAGGCAGGGACCCAACAGACCAAACCTCATACAGATCCATATCACTGCTAAATCAAGACAAACATTTTGACTAAAATTATGGCAGACAGATTACAATTGATTCTCCCCAAAATACTTACCATCCACCAAGTAGGCTTTCTTAAACATAGACAGTCAATCCAAGCCCTCGGAAAAAATCTGACAAAGCTTTTGATTGGATATCACACCTGCATATACGACGATTATTAAAATTCCAAAATATTGGCATTCAAATGCTCAACCTATTTAAAAAATTATACTCTGATCCAAGCACATTCCTCACAGTTAACAATTTCAACTCAGACAGGTTCATGATAGGCAGGGGGACAAGACAGGGTTGCCCATTATCTCCACTGTTGTTCAACTTAGCCTTAGACCCCCTATAAGACACTTTCTGCTATATTCGAGGATTCCAGGTATTCAAATAGGTCAAAGTGATAGCATTTGCAGACAACATATTACTTTTTGTACATAAACCACTAACTGAAATCCCAACATTATTAACAACAATACACAAATTTGGTCTCATAGCCGTCTTTCAAATTAATCTTGAAAAATCAGAGACACTTCAATTTCATGACACCTCACCACAAGACTGGCCGAAAGATTTTCCCTTTAAAAAAGCCAAACACTATATTACATATTTGGGCATTAAAATCCCTAAACATCATAGTGATACTTATAATCTAAACATTAGATCAATTATTAATATCATACAACAGGAAACAACACAATGGAAACACATTAACCTAACTTTTCTGGGAAGAATACACTTCATTAAAATGATACTGTTCCCAAAATTATTATAGCCTATACAAATGCTACTCTACTGCATTAAACCAACTGACTTGAAATGCCTACACAACATATTTCCCACCTTTGTCTGGCAAAATAAACACCCAGAATCAGTATATATAAACTCCAACAACCTAAAACCCTAGGGAGGGTCAACTTCCCAAACATCAAAGAATATAATGAGGCAGCATTACAAAGATACGCAGGACACTAGCTACTAACTTGTTTACAACAATAAACCTAGATCAATATAGTTCTGAAGGCTTTACCTTAAATTTTCTACTCCATTCTCCACACTCGATTATTCCCCAGCCACTAAAATAAAACCCACTGTTTTAGGACACCTATAAAATCTTGCGATGCTTAAGACATAAACATGGCCTCCCTCTACAGTACATATTTAACCTGGATGGGGAACAAAAGTTTCCCTACCAGATTACTAACCCAACCCTTAATATTTGGCAGGATGAAGGACTATACAACATTCAAGATCTTATGAAAGGAAACCAGATACTGATTACCCCGACAGAGCTGAAATAAAAATTTCCTTTTACAATTTCATCCACCTTTCTTTATCTACAAATATTACACAATATTATGAGACACATAATTAACAACCTAAAAGGAACAAAAACAGATAATCTGGTTGATAATCTTTGGAGGGATAAAATCACAAAACATCAACTGCACAAACATACCATATGGTGAGAATAGTTATAAACATAGAAAATATGGAAACATCTGTAGTCAAATGGGCATCTACTACACCACCAATACCTACCTACCTAAAATCCCACACACAAATACTAAAACTACTACCGGCCAGCAGATATCAAGAAATGGCCTTACAATTACTTCACAACTCATATCGGACACCTGAAAAATTATTTAAAATGGGAACACTCCCCTCAGACAAATGTATTCAATGCCAAGCTCCCAAGGCAAACCTTTTACACATATTTTGGCTGTGCTCCAAAATACAAATCCTTTGGCAGGAAGTAACCTCATATTGGATGCAAACTAATCCAACCAAATATGGAATGGGCATTATTTAGCAATGTAAAATCCTACCCACAATTAAGTAGGGCAGAAAAACACCTGGCAGGAAGACTGCCAACTGCGTCTCACAAAGCCATAGTACATCAATAGCTTGCTATAGAAATTCCTCCAATCACACTTATCAAACAGAAACCATCACATTTTTCATATGGATTGGTTGGAAGCTATAACCAAAAAAGAACATTTTTTTTCCACCTGGATCATATACATCACTAGTCTTCCGCAAACACTAGTAATATTAAATACCTTTTAAAACACAACCTGGTATGATACAGAAATTTTAAAAGGCAACCCGCTAATTCAAGAAACTGACAAATTTATGCAAAATATAAAGCAGGAATTGAGTAGTGTGCTGAAGTTGCCTCCCAGGAGTCACCGCATTAACAGGCTTTATTTTATAAATAATTTTACCTGTGAATCATAGTATATATTTTCAGAAATTCTCTACAAGATCACGTAAAGAATGTTAAAATGTCATAAACCTTTTTTTTTCTTTTCCTCTTTTCCCTCCCTTTCCCTTCTCCTTTTTTTCTCTCTTTTCTTTATTTCCTTGTTTAAATTCTTGAAATGTGTGTGTGACACATTTGTTTATATGTTGTGCCTAAAAATGCTGTTCATTTTCTTGAAAAATCAATAAAAGACACTAATACAAAAAATATGGCCGTCTATTACCTACTGAAGATGTGAAGAGAAAGAATACAATGAAAGTCATGTAAAGATGTTGCAGGCTGAAGGTATCAGTAACAATAATGAAGCTTCATGGCTAAAATAATCAGCAGGATAGAGGCAAACTGACATGTTAATATTAGGGTTTACTAAACAAAGCCTTGTAATAATAAAGTGGAAGATCATTTTATTTTTTTTAATGGAAAAAGGCTTAACAAAAGGCTGGAGTGATAATTAGCTTGATATTGATTGGTGTAATGGAACTTCCAGCACATTAATGAAATAATGTTTTTAAATGTTCTGCATGACTAGTTCATGTCTTATTTAGTAGATTCTCCACACAGGAAATGTGCACCCATAAGTCTTGTGATTACAGGTTATTACAAACTTCAAATAAGGGGAACCCTGAGATCACTGCCCATAATATATTGTTATTTGATATATGCAAAAAAATCAACTGGATGAGCCAGAAACAAATTTGAAAAAAATTGGTATTTTAAAATGATTTCTTTGAATGCAGGTGTCACTGCCAGGCACTGTCACCTGAGCCTCTTGGAAAATTAGGATCAAATTGCATCTAATATAACAAGGCCTGCTATAATGTATACTTGATTCCTCTTGCTATTAAAGTGCTATGAGACTTCTTACAATTGCAATTTTCACTAATGTTCTGTTGTCACTTCCAGCGCAGCTGTAAAGTAAAATATTCCTTTCAACAGAAATACCCTGTTTCCTTTCCTCTGGAATACATATCCAATGGCAATAAAAAAAATTAATGATTATAAAAATTTACAATAAATTGTAATACACAAATTTTGAAAGAATTTATTCTCATGATTATCGCTACAAATAACATGTTGAACATGTATACAAATACATGATGTTTTAATGGAAATGTGAACACCTCCTTCTTTTTCCATTTCTAACTTATTTCTGAACCTGAGCAAATGTGTGTTTTTTAATAATTATCCTATTTATTGCGGTCTCTAATTAATTAATTTTTTAACCTTAATCTATTTAAGCACTTATGAGCACCTTCAATATTATGAATTTTGGTTAAATCTGGATCAAATTATTATTATCCATTAACTGTTAAGCACTTGCACCTTAATTCAAAGTGATTGGGAAGGGGGAGATTATTAACCCCCAAAAATAGATACACTGTTGTGAAATAGAACTGGTTACAATTAAGGATATATCAACGTTTTTTTGTAACTTTTATATAGAACTGAATGAATAGTATTACCAATATTTAATTAATTTATAATCAATTTTAATTGATTTAACAATAGCACAAGCACTTTAGTATCTATATTTAAGTTATTAGCTAACTTGCACATACTAGTGACTAAATTAAATTAGGAAGGTTCAAATCACTTGAGACTGCTGAGCGAGTTTTGAAGCTAGTGGGGTACTTTTTCTTCAATTTTTAAATTATTAACTGGCACTGACTTAGGTCAGACCTCAGCTTCTACCGCAGGGTAATTATATTCAATAAGGGATCACTTTTTGTTCGATTGAACACTCATTTACCATCACTTTAAAATGAAACTGTATTATAGAAGTGTCACAAGATAAAATACATTGTTTCTCACACACGCATCACTTGCTATAAAATTAAAATTGAGTTCAGTTAAACTGAAACAGAGCCAGATCGCTATACTGTGACATATCGTTCCTTTACACCTTGACCTTAGAGTAATGAAAGGTCAAATGCAGCGATCATCTATCTCCATAATTTCACTTACAATTGGCAAGAACAATTTAGACACTGCCAAGAACTAAAATTGATCTTGTTCGTAGAGGAAACACATACTTATACATCAAGACTTTGCTAGGCATCATAAAACAAAGGCATTAACACATTTATTATAAAATGTATAATGTCGATTTGTTGTGTTCTGCATATACATTTACGCTATCAGAATTCATTTGACAAAGCACCATGAAATGCAAACAATTCAGCCCATTGCACCATATTTTTGCCACAAAGTAACAATCTTTTCCAGATCTCATGCATCAATCTATGGACAAAAGCTACAGTATACAGTTGTAGGATTTGTTATCTAGAAGCCAGTTATTCAGAAAACTCCAATTTATGGGAAGGCCATCTCCCATTGACCCCTTTTCAATCAAATACATTATGTGACCGAAATATAATT
Organism: Xenopus laevis; assembly: GCF_017654675.1. Classification (NCBI taxonomy): domain Eukaryota; kingdom Metazoa; phylum Chordata; class Amphibia; order Anura; family Pipidae; genus Xenopus; species Xenopus laevis. Next base: position 114,914,975 of record NC_054374.1, on the reverse strand, counting down.
AATCCTTATTGGAGACACAATAACTATTGGGTTTAATTAACGTTTAAATATTTTTTTGTGGACATTCAGTATGGTGCTCCAAATTATGGAAGGATCCATGCATGTACCTGTTTTTTTAATAATGCTGTTTGTCCACAATGCTACTAGCAAGTTTGGAACACATACAGCATCAATACGGAAAGATAGCTTTATACTTGTAGAACTCAGGGAGCATAGGGTATAGGGAGCCTGCGAAGAGTACCTTATTATTTAAAGCAGATGCAAATAGAATTTCACCAAATTGACTAATTACAGGATGACATTAAGGGGCAGATTTATCAAGGGTTGAATTTTGAAAAAAACCTTCAAAATTTGAATAAAAAAGACCAACCAAAATTTATTAAAAAAATACGTTTTTTTTCGGGTGAACAGGCAATTTTCATTCTAATTAGAATCATATGAATCACAGTAACATTGTATTCGATCAAATTTGACTAGAAGTTTTTTCTAAAAAATACTTTTTTTTGATTTTTCCAAGTCCACCAATTGACTCCATATAGGTTCTAGGAGGTCACCCATAGGCTAAAACAGCAATTCAGCAGGTTTTAGATGGCAAATGGTCAAAGTCAAATTTTTAAAGAGAGAGTACATGATAAATTTTGATATTCAAATTTTTTTTTTAATTCACATCTTCAACTCTTGATAAATCTACCCCTAGGTATGTGCATTTTACTGAATCAGAATTAGAAGGCAGCACACTTTTTTCTAACTGTATATAAGCCATCTCAACCAGGGCAGCCATCAGGGGGGGGAGAGTTGTAGGGGGGGGAGAGTTGTAGGGGGCCCGAGGGTAAGGGGGCCCCCGGCCACTCCACACTTACTTGATTAGCTGGGCCCCCCATCTTTCTGAGAGCTGCTGACTTCGGGAAGGCATGGACGTTTAAGGGGCCATGGCCACCAATTTTCTTATAATGTGGGAGGGGGGGCCCTGGCTACCAATTTTGGCCACCAATTTTTTTTTCTCATGTGGGGTCCTAGCCACCAATATTTTTTTAATGGTGGGGCCCTGGTCACAAATGTTTTTTATGGGGGGGCCCTGACCACCAATATCTTTTTATTTTTTATTAACATGTGGGAACCCTAGCCACCAATATTTTTTTTTGTTTTTTACTGTGTGGTGGGGAGGGCTGACCTGTAGGTGGGGCTTGCGGTGGGCACAGCCCAGGGGGCCCAGGAAATTTTGTCGTATGGGGCCCTGCGATTTCTGATGGCAGTCCTGATCTCAACTAATTTTAAGGATTTAAAATGTCTATCAAGCTTTTGAGTCAGGCCTGCTATACAAATTAAACCATTACAATAGTAACATAGTTTGGTGAAATAAAAAATACACACATCCATCAAGTTCAGTCTTTTCAATCTTTATAAAATGTGCCATGTTTATCCAGAAGAAGGCAAAAAACCCATTTGAAACCTCTCCAATTAGCCTTAGAGGGAGAAAAATGTCCTTCCTGACTTAAAGATGGCAGTCAGACCAGTCCCTGTTTCAACTTGTACTATGAGCTTTCTACTATAACCCTGCATTCCCTCCTTTGCTAAAAAGCCATCCAACCCCTTCTTAAAAGCAATGTAACATATCAGCCAGCAGGATGCAGGGAGAGGATCCCACGTCTTCACAGCTCTCACTGTAAAATACCCTTTACGCTCCTCTTCTCCAGCTTGAACAACCCCAACTTGGTTATTTTTTTCTCATAGCTGAGATTATCCATACCTTTAATCAGCTTAGTTACCCTTCTCTGGCCATCTCTAATTTAATAATATCCTGTTTGCGTGCGGCAGACCAAAACTGTATGGCATATACCAGATGGGGCCTTACCAGAGCCCTTTACAGTGCAAGAATAACCGCCTCCTCTTGCTAATCTATGCACCTTTTAATACAGCTCAATACCTTGCTTGCCCTTGCATTGGCTGACTGGCACTGCTTGCCACAATCAGGTTTATTATCTACAAGGACTCCAATTCCCATTATGGATTTGCCTAGTGAAGTCCCATTAACGGTAAGTGACTTGCATATACCTACATCCCAGGTGCATGACTTTACATGCCACTTAGCTGAACAGATTGCCACTTTGGCAAGATCCTCTGCAAGGATGCTGCATCCTAGATGGAATTAATCGAGCTGTATAGTACTGTGTCATCTGCAAACACCATGCACTACTTACAATACAATCCCCATAGTCATTAATAAACAAGATATACAAAAGCGGTCCCAATACTAAGCCCCGATGGACCACCACTAAGAACCTCACTCCAAGAGAGAATGTACCATTAAAAACCACCCTATGTACCCGATCATGTAGCCAGTTTCCTATCCACGTGCAAGTGTCCTCATTAAGCTCTAACAAACAAGGGAAAGTTATGCTCACCACTAATTTTTAAAACCATTAGGTGGGGGTGCAATGAAGCTGTGACCACAAAATACATATAGACGAATACAAGAGTCCTCTGCACTCAACCCATCATCAATATATTTAAGACAGAGACATTTTGTGCATACTGCTACTGAAAATGCCTTACCCTTTAAACAAAACAGGGATTGTTTGTCCATATATTGCAATATATTTAAGCTGGCCAACTACGTCAAAGTCATCCAAGATAGGACTGGCCAGATATGGGATGACTTTGACGTAGTTTGCCAGCTTAAATGTATTGCAATATATGGACAAACAATCCCTGTTTTGTTTAAAGGGTAAGGCATTTTCAGCAGCAGTATGCACAAAATGTCTCTGTCTTAAATATATTGATAATGGGTTGAGTGCAGAGGACTCTTGTATTTGTTCTCATTAAGCTCAACAGCCCTTAGTTTAGAAAGCAGTTGTTTGTAGGGCACTGTATCAAATGCTTAAGCAAAATAAAAATAAATCACATCTACTGCCCCCCCCACTGTCCAGCATTTTACTTATCTCACCATAAAAAGCAATTAAATTCGTCTGACATGACCTATCCTTCATAATGCTATGCTATTTACAGCTCAAAATGCCATTCAAGAGGAAAACATTTTAATTGTGATCCATTAACAAGCCATCAAATAATTTGCCCACCACAGATGTCCAACTTACTGGCCTATAGGGTGTATTCCATCTGGCCCTGGTGCTTTGTTCACATTAATTTTTAGTAAAGCTTGATGTAGCATATACTGAGTCAGCCACTGACTAATTTGAGATGAGTCAACAGTGCAGCTATGAGGTGGGTCTGGGAACTCTGACTCCTCTATTGTATAAACTGAAGAAAATAACTGAATTAGCACATTTGTCTTTTCACTGTTTTCATCTGTTACAACTCTACTGGTATCATTATTTAAAGCAGTCATACACTCAACCTTTTTACTATTAGTATACTTGAAAAACTTTTTGGGGTTAGTCTTAGCTGCAATGCCCTCCTCATTTTTTATTTTTGCCTTCTGGATTGCTGTTTTACAACATTTAGGGGCAGATTTATCAAAAATCAAATGTGATTTTTTTTTCACAATTCAACTATTTTTTGCACCCAAACTCATACATTCGAATCACATTTTCAAAAACTTGAATGTCTTGTGTTAATATGGAAAAAAATCGACAATTTGCATTTAAATATCAGTTTATCTGAAAACTCGACCAATTTGACAGAAACTTGCAATCTTTCAAAATTCAAGTTTATCTGAGGTAGAAAAACCCTCACACAACTTAAAAATTTGATTCTTGATAAATGCCTCTTATTTTTTTAAACTTTTATTTGTAAATCCAGTACACAGCCATGCAAATTTTACAGGTTATAATGCAGGTTATTGTTTACAAGGCATCATGCTGGGAATTTTCCATGAAACCCATTGGGAAAACAATGATAAATGAGAGTCACATCTAAGTAAATAGAAATTGAAGAGACCTTAGAAGGATTAGAAAAGGTAGTGGGGAGGGGGTAAGTAATATGTAGCGGAATATGAGTAGTATTCACTCAAAAGTGAACACTATAGTTAAGTCATATCACACTATAATTTCTTGGGTACCTATAAGCATATGTTCAGATTTGTAGCAACACTGTCCTTTTAGTTATCCCTTCTCCTCTATGTTCCTCCCATTACATACCTGGCGTATTACTGTAAGTCCATGCTCATCTTACATTAGTCCATGGGTTGAGCCAGTCTATTGGTTGATCAGGTATATTTTGTCATCAATTTGAGTAAAATTTGTTTCGTAGTAATGCCTCTTATTATAGTGTTAATTAAATGCAGCTTCTGTCCACACAGACTTAGTTTTTAAATATCTTACTCTTCATTCCTTCATTCTTATTATTTTTTACTTAAATTTACTTAGGGGTAAATTTACTAACCAGCGAAAATTTGGCAGCGTCAGCTTCGCACCTATCATTACACTTCGCCATGTGAAAATTTGCTCAGACAACGCTAGTTTACTAAAATGCAAAGTTACATCCAGGGCGGATGTTTTAATTGTGGTTCAATTAGTCTCTCTGAAGTAATTCAAACACACCAGCTACGTATAAGCAAAGGTTTATTACATACATAAAATGAAAAAGATATACATTACCGAATGAGTATAAGAGCAAAGCACCATCAATCTGCAACCAAGGTTGGGAGATCCCTAACAGCCCACAGATCGAACCAGTCAAACAGAGCACAGAAGGTCCTGTGGTGGCACGCGTCAACCCCACAAGTGAGATCTCAACTGACCAAATGGTGACCCCCAGTTTATATATCCTTTCAAACAGTAAGCTCATTAACTCATAATAAGCCCATTTAGTGATTTAGTCAATAACTCATAATGATTTGGTTGATAACAGATCTATGTTCCCATGCGCTCATCAGGATCTGGCCAGACTCCCAACAAGCACATCCGAAAAAGAAATCTTATCTTAGCTATCTGGTAGCTGAATAGCATATTGTGCCCCTAGCTATAATAAAGAAGAGTCTGATAAGGGCTTCAGAAATCATAAGCATATTAGATAATACATATAAGAATATCCAGAATAAATAACAAGTATTCAGTCATCGAGTTGATTAGTTCCCATGATTTCTCTTGCACAAAGCTTCATTATACAGAATTATAGATTACAAGGCCACCTTGTATACTACGATACAAAGCTTTGCTATACACAATTATATGTCATAAAGCTGTCTTTTTACACTATATTGGGCTCAACATACGACATTGGGTTCAACAGTAGAACAGTTTTTTGTGTTATATTTTTATACAGTTCTTTATCAAAGTATTGCGATGAGCTATTGGGTTTAATCAGAGTATTACCATAAAACTCCTATTAATACAGTGAAGAACGCTGGCACATTTTCGCTAGCGTCAATCAAAGCAAAGATGTGCTAGCATTCAATTATGCCTAGGGCAACTTCGTCAGAGGTCTTCACCGCGGGAAATTATAAAGTTGAATTGACATATACGTTGCAGCAAATACATTACAATACACAAGTCCAGGGACACTTAATATAGAAAATAGAGTTGTTATAATGCCCTACACATGAGCCCACTGTATAGTTTATGTTCCAAAAACATTTTCAAGGACTTTTGGAGGCTATCATTCTGAAAAAATATGATGTAATATGATGTATGATGTAAGTATGTAAGTATGATGTAAGTAACAGAAGATTGAGGAAGATCTATGCACTCCAGTGCACTATGCATGTCTGAGCTGGCGAAGGCAAGTCTGGTGAAAGAGGTAAAGTTCAGTAAAATCCCCATCTTAGTGAATTTGTGGACTAACGTCCATTCGCCAGAGCGAAAATTTACCTTCTGATAGAATGCAAATGACCGATGGCATCTGTCTCTTTCGCTAGCGAAGTTACGCCTGCACCCGTTAGTAAATTGCGAAGTGTCTGAAAGCGGTAACGCTGGCGAACCGTCGCTAGCGTTAGTCACTTCACCTTTTAGTAAATATGCCCCATAGGGTGGTTCTTGGTGTGCTACATTGACTTAAGGGAATAAATTGAGAACAGTAATGATTTAATTTAATTTTTAAATAAGAACCACTGCTGTTCTGTGTTTTTAGCAGAAAATATATTGCCCCAATCTCTGCTTGCAAGGGCTTTTTGCACCAGACATTAAATGAGATCACATTATGGCCACTATTACCCAGGGGTTCAATTTACTTGCACATTTGCTATATGTTCTGGGTCATTAAAGATCACTCATCCAGTATAGCATGGTTTCTGGTTGGCTTTATGCACCAGACATTAAATTAGATCATTACTTTAAAACACTTATTTTTTTGATGTCACTGTTCCTCAAAAATCTCCTCCAACCCTCTAGCCATCTTCGCTCCCAAAGCAGCTGCACCATCATCATAGGTGCAGCGCATCCCTGGCAAAGATCCTTTAGCCAAAGAAATCAGCCCTGTTCTTCAAAAAAACCCAACCCTCCTCCCTACACAAATCTTTCCATGAATTAATCTCCCTAAGTTCCTGCTGTCTTTTTAACATTGATAGTGGCACAGTTTATATCTCTGAGAAAATTAGCTTGGAAGTCCACACCTTGAACTTTTCACCTAATTTTTAGAAATCATTCTTGAGAACCCCCTCCCCCTATAACTTTATAACTACAGTATGTGTACCATGTCTGCCAAGTCTTTCCCAGCAACTTCCAATAATCTGTCCACTTATTCCACCACATGCCGAACCCTAGCACCAGGCAAGCAGCATGTAGGGTCCTTGTGACAGATTACCCTATCCACCTTTCTATATAAATTGACTTCCAAAAGTATCAAGATCCTTGACCAAATCTCTCAATTTAAATATTAAAACAACTTATTTCTTTATGAAATTGTGCGAAAGTGGAGAGTGTGTATTCTGCTGGTTTATAAATGTTGCACTTTTATTTTAGTCTGTGGCCCATAGAACACTGTATGTGTGAAGGGCACTTTGTTTGATGTCATGGATGTTGGTTTCCTCATTTTTTTCTTACTGAGCCAGTATCATCGATTTGAAAAGGCAAATGGTAGTATATATGTATGTAAATGATATAAATAGTTTTAGATTGGTGTGAAATTAGTTTCCCAATACTGGTCTTTATTTATTATCCGTTATGTATGTTACCACTACTGAAACCAAGATAAGTGATATATTAGGTCTAAGTTGCTATGGCAAATGCTTGAAATAAAAATGTTATAGGATATTATTTTGATGCAAATATTTGCTCTCATGAAGATCTTAACCCTTCTCTTAACCATGCATTATGATGAGCTGATTTACAGCATGTAAACCATCTGTCATAAGCAGTGACGAGTAAATGTGTCCTTTTTGGTTTCGGTGAAAAAGTTGAAAATTTGCAAAATGCATTGAAGTAAAAATTTTTTTTTGCTGCCTTTTCCCCCCATGCAATATGCATTAAAGTTAAGGGCAGATTTATCAAGGGTCGAAGTGATTTAGAGGGAATTTTCAAAGTAAAAAAATTCGAAATTTGAAGTAAGTTTTTGGATACTTCGACCATACTTTGATTCGAAATAAAAATAATGCGAATATTCGACTATTCGGTAATCGAAGTACTGTCTCTTCGACTTCAATTCTTCGCCAAATTAAACCTGCTGTGCAGTGCTATGTTAGCCTATGGGGACCTTCTACAACCATTTTCTATGTCTTCACACAACAAAGTAAAAACGTTCGATCATACGCTAAAATCGTTCGAATCGTTCGATTCGAAGGATTTTACCATTAGATCAAACGATTTTACCGTTTGATCGAACTATTTTACTTAGATCGTTCGATGGCCAAATTCTGTGAAAAATACTTCGACTTCGATATTCAAAGTATTTCAATTCGATAGTAGAATTTCGAAGTATTTTTTACTTTTAAATACTACCGTTGATAAATTTGCCCCTTAATGTTTCTTTCATGCAATGCATTAAATTCAATTAATTTTTTTTCCAGTGGCAATTTACTTGAGCATTTGTTCGCAGCAAAAAGTGTTGTGCCAAAATGTCATGGTTTTATGAGAAAATGTGCCAGTAATGGTTGCAAATCTGCTGAAAAAGTGTGCAGCAGAACATTAGAATATCTAGTATATACTATTTTGTGCTTCATTTGCTTGTAAACTTGGGTTCTATTTTTTAATTATTTCAGATTAGATTTTCTTTGAAAATCAAAATCTATGACCTTTCAATCAGAATCTTAGATTGAAAGGTCATAATGAGTAATTATGCAAAATTAATGATTGTTCAGGGTATACCCCAAACACAAGGCATATTGACCAGATTGTAGGGTGCAATAAAGATATTAATGGAGCCATATTATTATTCGTGGTGGCCTGTTGTAGAGATCACTTTTTCTGCTTGGATAGAGGAATATGCTGTATTTCTTACTACCCTCCCAGTAACAGGACCATAGCTATCTCTATGGTAATGGAAAACAACTTTTCGATCTACTAATTGTGAAGTGTAGAGGTGTGTAGTAGTATTCGGATTATCCAAAACCCTGTGTTTGCTATGACCCTTAATGATCATGTCACACACAACTCCTGCAGGTACAGTATTCCTGTAGTAGTGTATAAGCAATGTGGAAAGTGTCACCTAACATCATGGTTTAACAAAATGTGTACATCCCAAGGACTTTAACAGACACTACTAGAAGAAATTCTATTAAGAATCATATCTATTCCTAAGAAATTATGTATTAAATGTTTTTTTTTTCAATTTACTTTTATCTCAGCCCTGTCTAATTTTGTTTCTTGTATGTATATAGTATATGTATATATAATATTAAAAAAACATTGTTGATCATTTTCTTGTAAGCCTTAACAAGAAAAACTATTAGCCATGTCAACAACTGGAATGCTAAGTATATATTATATTATACGGTTCATATTAGACTTTCTGAGAATATTGGATACTTTCCATAGTGGCTCTATTCTATTGAAATGAATAATATTCAAGGCCTTACCATGTAAAGCTAAACAAACACATAAGATAATAACTTTCTACTATATCAATAATGTGAATGGTGTTCACAATAGAAACATTTCTCAGAAGAGCTAACTGATGACAGTATTGTAGTTTGGAACAAAGATTTCATAGTGAGATTAAAATGTATGCTATGTATTCCAATTGTTGTGCAGGGAAAGCATATTCATATATTTCACAGCTCACTGGTTAAGACTTTTATGGTAAACATTATTGAGTCACAGTTACCTGTATGTCTTCTCCCAGAATGATCTATGAGACAGAGCCAATGTGGAGAATAACACAGCCTTTGTTTACTTAGGCTGAAAAACTCAATTCACTATATTACTTGATTATTCTGTGTATTATTCTGTATATATGTGTAATGTATATGATTTATACCTAAATAAGTGTTTCTCTTTCTATGAGGCTAGCCACACCTGTAATTCTCATTTGCAAATATAATATGTCCCAAGTTAATGTTTTATTAGAAAAATTGCTCTAGATCCAACTTTTATTTTGAGGAGTGAGGTAAAAACCTGTACGACTGCAACATACCCCAACCCTTATCAGGACCAATAAAAAGCATTACTTTGGAATTGATCTATTATATTCCTATAGGGAATATGGCAAGGAAAAACACAAGACTGAGCTATAACACTATATTTAGAGGATGAAAACATTACAATGAAGTAAATAGAAGCATTGTAAAACTGAAATGACAGGTTTGAAATGGTTTGATATTCTTGTTTTTAAATATGAATGTAAATCACAGATGGATGAGTCTTCAAGCAAAAACACTGGAGTTATCTAAAATGTTTAAAATGCGATACACTTTGGGGCACATTTACTAAGCTCGAGTTAAGGATTCGAATGAAAAATACTTCAAATTTCAAAGTATTTTTTTTGGGTACGTCGACCATCGAATAGGCTACTACGACCTTCGACTTCGATTCAAAAGATTCGAACTAAAAATCATTCGACTATTCGATAGTCGAAGTACTGTCTCTTTAAAAAATACTTTGACTACATATTTCGGCAGTTTAAACCTACAATGTTAGCCTATGGGGACCTTCCCCAGCACTTTTCTAACCTTTTTTTGATAGAAGAAAAATCCTTCGATCGATCACTTAAAATCCTTTGAATAATTCGATCCGAAGGATTTAATCGTTCGAACGATTATTACTTCGATTGATCACAGCATTTGCGCTAAATCCTTCGAATTCGATATTCAAAGGATTTAAATTTGAGGGTCGAATTCGATGGTTTATTAACCCTCGATATTCGACACTTGATAAATGTGCCCCCAAATTCCATTGAAGTTGCTCTTGCTGCTTAGCCTGTCAAATCCTTTGTTGTTTGAAGTCTTGGTACTACTAATGCACATATGCTGAAATATGTATACAAATTTGGCAAACAATTGGAGAACAATTACCTTGTTTTAACTTTGTAAAAATGTAACAATACTGGGTCCTAACTGGTCTTACCTCCACAAAATAATTTCAATTCCAGCTGGTATAAAGCTGTACAGTTTTCTCAATGTAGTCTTTGAGCATGGACATGTAAGATACACACAGAATTGTTTTTAATATTTTCATTTTCTTAACACTTCTTAACTTGATGTATACAGAATGCATTTTTAAATTTAAAAATTTTAAATATTGACTGGCACTACAAGCTTTGTTAAATGCATACTTTTGTCTGATCAAAAAAATATTTAAAAGTTTTGAAATGTTATTTATTTTCTATTTTTACAGCTGCGGCTGTAAAAAAAAAAAAAAAAGTTTATTTCAAAATCTTAATAGGCAAAGAGCATCTGTCACCTGAAAAAAAATATTCCAAATTTATTTCCTATATTTATCAGGGAAAATAAACTTTTTTTACAATATGTAGAATTATTTAAATATTTCCTCCATTTTTGAATTACAAAATCAAAGCAAGCAGGCAGCTACCATTTTTAAACATTGTTATTAAGGCAAGTTTTGTATCATGCCAAAATCTTGTCTTCTTGCCAGATTAGGGGACTAAACGGACATGCCCATGCACTGGCAACACAATTAGATAGTAAAGAAGGAGGGGGAATATGGGGTTTGCAGTGCCATTTAGCAAGTGCAGAAAGTAAAGTGAAATATACCTGAAGCACAGATTTGGGTAAGCAATATATTTTTGAGAGCTAAGATTTTTTTAAAGGTTTTATTTATGTATTTGAATGAACAAAGCAAATCAAGTTTTTAAAGATCCGTTTATAGCAGATATAGATGTTTTAATGAATAAAAAATAATTTGGGTTTTATTTAAGACTTTTTAATACAGCTTTTTATGTCTGGATGACAGGTGCCCTTTGTCACGGTCGGCACCCTAAATCCAGAACCAATACTAAGTACCCTGTTCTCGACTCTTGCTTCCACCTTTAACAGCTGCCTTTCACCTCAGGAGGAGCCCTCGGCTAATCAGATGCCGCTAGGTCTTAAAGGGGAAGGAAAGCTACGGAGGCATTTTATTGCCAATAGATTAGCTGCAGTAGTGCAAGCTAGAATGCTATATTTATTCTGTAGAATATTTTACCATACCTGAGTAAAAAGCTCTAGAAACTCTCTGTTTGTTTAGAATAGGAGCTGCAGTATTAATGTGGTGTGACATCACTTCCTGCCTGAGTCTCTCCCTGCTCTGGGCTCAGATTACAGTAGAGAAGGGAGGGGTGGGGGGAGAGCAGCAAACTGAGCATGCTCTTGCCCAGGGCAATGAGGTTTAAGCTAAAGGCAGGAAGTCTGATACAGAAGCCCATGAGTACACAATAGAAGGAAAGAAATGCAGTGTTTCTTTTGACAGGGGACTTAGAGCAGCATTACTTTGGGGGTTTACTGGTATATTTAGATGGACCTTTCTGATAAGGCTTACTTAGTTTTAACCTTTCCTTCTCCTTTAATAAGAGAGGTGCCAAGCAAAGAGTTCTGAATGAGCAAAGGGGCACGACGGTAAAGCAAAGTCTTTTGGGCAGAAGATCACAGTACAAGTCTTGCGCCAGACTTGCCTTCACCACCATCTTCAGGCAAAGTGCAATTGAGTAGATAGGGCTTGCTTCAAAAAAAGTAGAATTTTTTTCTAAGTCCCAAAAAACGCTCTGCATCTTTTACTTTTTTAAGGGTGATAGGCTGAAAAAGATTGTACATTTTTTTGGGGGTACCCTCCCTTCCCCCTACATTTCCCAAATTATGGCACCAAAACTATACAGTGGAAACATGTATAGGGCAAAATAACAAATCTATTCTATTTCATGAGCTTTCCCAGGCTTGTGTAGTGTAATGTATTTGCTGCTACATATACGTCCATTGTACTTTAACTTTGCGCCGTATGCAAATTAGGCATTGCTAGCATAACTTCGCTTTGCTTGATGAATTAACGCTAGTGCAACTTCACTACCTTTCGCCTCCCTGACTTTCGATTTTAGTGAATTTGCTGCGGCCTGGCAAAACTTCGCCTGGCGAAGTGTGGCAAAGCCAGCGCTGGCGCAACTTTGAAGGTAAGTAAATTTGCCCCACAAACTAAACAAATTAAGTCACAGAATTATATTATGGAAATCAATCTCAAAACACACACTCTGTGCATAATATCTTAATTCGCCAAATTTTATTGTAATAAACTACTAAATAAATCAAAAAATCCATTAAATATCATAAATTAGTAAAATTTGTATATACCTAAATTCATGTGCAAAACCAATCAATTACAATTGCAAAAGTCAATCAAATAAACTTAATCAATTAGTTAAGTTCATCATATTGTCATTAAATTATTAAGTCCAATCTGTTAAAATTTCTAAGGAATTGAGATGAGGTTAAATCTCGAAGGGGGTTTTGGTAGCCAGAAAAACCTGAAGGAGAAAACATTCTGTTGGTTTATAGTCCAAATTTGCCACAATTTATTGCCCTGTATGGGTCTCTTTCAATTAGCCGTCTCTTTGTAGTAACATTATGCAAGTAGTTGGCATTGTGGAGCTTTCACGTTTGCGAAGAATGATCTTTTAATCCATAGTGTCTTTAGTTCACGCACATAATTGTTTAGAAGTTCTGGTTACTGCACTTTTCTTGAGGACTCTTCGATAGCCTGCCAAATTCCATGAGATTTCTGAAGTGCATACTTTCCATTATGATTAGTGGCATACTCCATACTCCACTCTTTAGCGTTGCACCTACATGTGTTTCACCATTTTTTGGCTTTGTCAGGGTACATTTTCATCATAATCATATTGCCTCTTTAAGATCTGCCTTTGATGAAATAATTAATGTTGCTATGGCTACACATATATAAATGGCAACCATGCTATTCTGGGATTTGCGCCTAATGTACCCTACATACTCTAAAAGTCTTTTTCCTAAAAATTGTTTTGTTTTCCCAATATACCTCAAAGGGCAGTTGCATTAAATGATATAGATTACTGCCACTGCCTTACAATTAATATAACTTTGCATTTTATAGTGTTGAAATTTTGACAAATGTTTGAAACTGCTGCACTTTTTTACATAGTTACATCCTATACAGTTCCTACACTTGTACATTCCTAACTTGTTAGCCATGTATTTACTTTATCCCTTTTAGTGCCAATAAAATGGCTAGTTGTAAGTTTATCTTTCAGAGAAGGGGCTCATCTAGCTGTTAGCTTTGGATAGGGGCCCACCAATTCCTGTAACTCTGGATCTGCTAATAATATGTCCCAATTACGTTTTGTATATCATACCATTGTGTGGTATAATTTGTTATAAATCTACATTTCAATTTATCTTGTGCTTTATTTTGTTTATAAATTAGTTGGGATCTATTCAAGGATTTTGTTCTTTGATAGCCCCCTTTCTAGGATTTTATGATTATACCCACTTTAAGAGAAACGGTAAAGTAAGTCTTTTGCTTGAGATTCAAAAACATTGTCATCAGAGCAGTTCCTTCATATTCGAATGAATTGCCCCACAGGGATACCTCTTATTTTTAGAGGTATTTCTGAAATTTAGGATGATCAGCTTTTAGCAACATATTGGTGACTGTGAATTTCCTATATGTTTTTGTGCACAATTGCCCATTTTTTAAAAAAATTAGAAAATCTAGGAAGGCCACTTCTTGTTTGTCAAAGGAGAGAGTAAGCTTAATATTTTTATCATTAGTATTTAGTTCATCCACGAACTGTTTTACCAGAGCTGGGATGCCATCCCACAGGACCAAAATATCGTCCACATACCTTAGCCATAGGAGGACGTGCTCACCGGCCCAGCCTCCTGAATATGCTGGACCTCCCCATCTTCCCAGCGTCCCAAATGTAGGCAGGCATAGGTCAGGTCTCATGTCACTCCCATGGTGGTCCCTCTTAAATGTCAATAAAATTTGTCATCAAAGACAAATAAATTACTTTTTAGAATGAATTCTAGGCAGTCTAGGACGAATTCGGTCTGTTGCTTGTACTTAGGACCCCTAGTTTCTAAATAATCTCTACAGCCTTGGAGACCAGTTTCATGGGGTATTGAGGAGTACAAGCTTTCCACGTCAAAGTCACAGAATTATTTGCATACACAAATTAAACAATAAAAATGTTAAGGCAATTCTACATGCAATACTGTTAGCTGTTAGGAATCCAATGAACAATTAAATAACGTCTGTATTAGGATATCTATGTAATATTTTGATACATAGTCAGCATAGGTAGCAAAGAGTGAAACTTCTGTAACACTAGATTTTTGCACATAAAGAAAGCATTTCAGCTGGGAGAGAATGTGAAGATGTTGTATAATGTTCCTCACTGTTATCCATTGCTACACTTTGTGCTTTGTTCTAATAATTTTCCAGTTTTCGATTGGTCAACTTAGAAGATTTCTGTCGGCTAACGATAATGTCTCTGCATGTATTGTCTATCTGATGATATCAATGGGTGACTGTCAATACAATTTGTCAGACATAGCTTTCATAAGAGTGCGGTGCGTGAATTAATGGGCAGAATTTGTTCTTTCTACTACTTTATTGATCTGAATGGGAGATTGCAATGCAATGCGTTTGTTGGACATAAGTACAGTATATATCTGCATGTCTATGACCATCTTAAATGTGTTTTTTGCTCTGTTCTCCTACTGATATAGTTTTATAGTTAGTCTGACCATAGAAGGGAACTTATCAGACTTTGAGGAAAACTCCAGTTTCCTATTTTATATTAATTTAATAATATTGCTTGGCTTATAATAAAGTTTAGCTGCACGTCTACATTACATGGATAAAGCACTTTTTCATACCTTGTTCTGTTCTTTTTACCCACACCCATAATCTTAAATGTTAAATATAAATAAATTACTATAATAAAAAGTGGAGATGAAATAGTATTAAGATATTTTCATGTTGATGTATTGTTGAATGAGTGGTCTTAATGTGTGGATATGAAGGTCTGCTGGTATTGATTTTCCATCTTTAACAAATATATATGCCATTTCCAAACTATAATTTAAGTTGTCAAGGGGAAATAATAAGCACAACACAGCAATATTTTCCATTGTGCTAGAAATCCTTTCTAAGTAGTACATAAACCGAATTTATTTGTCGTATATTAAGATTACAGTATATTATATATACAGTTATGTACAAAGCGCGTCTTTGATTTAACTTGCAAGTAACAGACTATATAGAATATATCCATAATAAGCTATGCCCTGTATAAAAAATTGTATTTAGTGAAGCAGGAACTACACAAGTATAAAGCCCCAATATTCTTCTTCTAAATAGGGATGGGTGAATTTGACCCGTTTAGTTTCGCCAAAAATTTGCCGCCGGCAAAATGTCGCCGGAATTTATCTGACAAGCTTTTTTTTTTGGATGCACAACGCCATACAAGTCTATGGGCGTAATTTCGGTGGCAAAACAAGTCGAAAAAATTCATCCATAGGGGTGCATGTTTAGCTGCAGAAATGACGCCCATAGACTTCTATGTCGGCATGCGGCAAAAAAAATTTGCTGCGCGTCAAATTTTTTTTGACTCCCATAGACTTTAATGGGCGTTGGCGACATTTCGCCGGCAGCAAATTTTTTGCGAAACTAACCAGGTCAAATTCGCCCATCCCTAGACTGCTATAGATATAGATAACCCATGTGTGTGTCTGAGAAGCCCTATCTACATAGTAATATAGTAAGTTGAAAAAAGACACACATCCATCATAACCTGCCTTACTGCTAGTTAATCCAGAGGAAGGTAAATATCCACCTCCTTAAATACTTTGTAGGCTCTATCGGCTACCTTTATGGAAATATCACGTCTTCTATGACTCTAGCAGCGGTGTCTATAATGAACCAAACTTCCCATACTTCTTGTTTCTGTGTTGTTTTTCTCATCTGCTATGCTTTCCTTTGCAAAGATTATGATGACAAACTTGCCAACAGTATATGTAATAATTACTCTTTTTCTGCAAGTTAACTGTTTGTATCTTGAATGTACAATAACACAATTTCTATGATGTTACACCTTTTCAAAATGCTTTCAAAATGTAATTCAAAAAAGTAAGTTACTAATAAAGTTGCTTCAAGAAAAATGTTATCCTTAAAAATATAAAAGAATAAAAGACTGCTATAAGACTTGTCAGCAATTACTGAAGAATATTAATAGCAAATATCCCATATTTTTTTCTCTGGGCATCCTTGCCTCTGGGCAATCAGCTCCCAAGCTGTTTGTTATATCATCAGGAGCTTTCAACAATGAGGGGGGGGGACATTCTGGCCAGGTGTAGATCAGCTTGAGGGATGATGGGAATTGCTGAGTAGCTAAGAAGACCTGGGAGCATAGGAGGACCAGGAGGAAATATGTATCTTGTTTCAATGTAGAAGGTGACAAAACCAGAGTCTAAAAATGGGCCGCAGCCATCGGAGATCATGGTCAGTAGAAGGGAGAAAGTGCTTCTGAAAATCTAGGCCAAAGACCTAAAGCTACAAGGCATCTCAGAAAGATGCATTCTGTCTCTGTAAAAATACTAGACTCCCCAAGGCGACCTGTGTTACTACTGACTGAGTGTCAGCACAGAGGAACTGTCAAAGATCTCCAATGAGACAAACTGTGAGGTTTCCTCAGTGAGTAAGCCACCACTGTAAGGATAATGAGCTGCTACATGAGAAGCCCCTGCCTTAGTTCAAAGAAAAATAGTCAAAGACATTTGTCTGTGAATTTAAAAGATCTCCCAAAAATGGACTTTGCCATTAGCCAAATAAGCCACATGCTTTACCATTTGTATTTTATTATATGTTATTTTTGCTTATTCCTTCTCTTATTAAAAAGTTTGTCATTTCTCTTTCTACTGCTGCCCAGTAAACGTATATTATACACAAAAGCCATGAATATCCTGTAAATTATATCCTTATAATCGAGTACTGATGTTATCAGTTATAAACGGTGAGTAGTGATGTAATTTCTGTCACAAGGATCACTGAAACTTGTGTATTATAATAAATAATTTTTTTTAATATAATATATATATCCTTATAATAAATATAAGGATAAGCTTACCACTTTCCACAAGGAGTCCGGGTGCTCATGCTCCAAACCCTCAGCAAAGGGGAACTACATACAAACCCATAATGACGAGCAGGCACCATTCCGGAACACCAAAAAAGTTAATGAGTTAGTAGAATCCAGGAGTCCAAAAGTTTTTATAAAGTAATACAAAAATCTTTATTTACATCTTGTATAAAAAAATAATAGCCTGACGTGTTTCGTGTCCCCACAGGACACTTAATCATAGGCTTGCCTCCTGGATTCATTAACCTTTTTGGTGCTCCGGAGTGGTGCCTGCTCGTCATTTTAGGCTTTGTTCTTTATTCACTATATCATTTATATCAAACAAACAAATCAATACAAATATTCATTGATACAGATGTTAAAGAGGGCTCTTCTCGTTAGAGTTATATTTATACATATTGGGACTATATATTCCTTAGAACCCCCTAGGTGGAGACACAGTCTTTTCTAGTGTTCCTGTGGATTGTTACCAGACATGATTAAAACCAGCAGGTAAAACATATGAATATATTGGTGTGTACCATGCCCTAATCTCATAATCTGTAAAATCCTACTGTCCTCATTTACATTGTCCACAGATTATTTAATTACAGTTTGCAGTATGAAACTGTTTTGAGTGTTGAGTTTTAAGCATTTGGGAAATTTGGGGAATCAACAAATTCTTTGGTAAGGCATCCAGTATCCAATGTTGCCATTATATTTCATTTTTGGTCTGGGATGCAGTCAAGAAAGAAATCCCCCCAATACACTGTTGCATGCTAAGCATGTGCCACTCCTTCCTGCCCCTACTTCACTATGGTTAATGCCATCAGATATTGTTCTTTATAATACCTTGCAGATATTTTTGTTGTACACTATTACTCAGAACTATCAGAAATTAATTGAACTGAGCAAATTACAGTAATTGCTGTAGATCACTAAAGACTTGAAGAAACCCAAAAATAAACAGAGAAGACAGAAAAATCCTCAGAAAAAGGGAAATAAAAGAGAGAATACATGGTATGTGCTTATAGTCAGCATTCCACAACACTTGATAGTTCACATGGGATTGTGTAAATTGTGTTTATTTATAATGGAATGCAGGGATATTCAAATATTACAGTAAAAATGTGAAAAAGCAAATGTAACAATAGAAGTGTCAAAGTAATGTAAACACAGTGACTGAAACATTAGGGTTTTAGTCTCAATTCAGTAGCATATTTTAATGTATGCATTTGTTTAATAGAGTGCTAATTCACATACTTTAATAGTCAACAGACAGATGCATAAAGATGAAACTTCTCTGCATAAAACATTCATAAATTGCAGAGAGCGGGAAATAAAAGCAGAGCCAAATGTTATATAAAATGCAGAAAGAAATTACATTGTGATTTGCAGGGTTTTCTGCATATGCCTCAGTAGTTTTCCATTAAATAAGCTTGCAATGACTGACAAAACTGGATCTGGTGCGGTGCATAAAATCAGAGCCTTTCCATTCATATTTAAACAAATATAACTGTGAAATATACAGTTTTGGTCTGATGTAAAATGGAACAATAATACACATAGGGGTTGTTTAGTAACACACCCATGAGAGTGGGTGCTCTAAAATGGAAGCGCATATTGACACAATTCATTATGGTACTTGAGTCCAAACATGCTCCTGCACTTCCACATGACAGCCAATGCATTCAGCCTCTCTCTTTTGATGAATAGTGCACAGCTTTGTCTATTGATGCTTAGGCACATGACGGTAGCTCCAGTAGGTACACAGCAGGTTGCATCAGTAAGTGCACCAGGCATGAAACCAGTAAATCCAAACACTGCGCATGTGCTCTGGAAGTGAAGCTTACCCAACTCTAAAATGCAATGCACAATGCATCAAAATATAACACATTTGAGTTCATTTTGACATACTAATCTCAATTTCAATGCAACTTGGAGCATGACTACAATTAGTTGGGTTATGTGGAAAAAACTATGGGTAAAAAAACAGTGATTTGAGTTTGAAATTGCATTCCTAAATGATCCCTATAGTTTTCTATATTATAGTCCAAATACCATTCTTTTCATGAGAAGAATAACACTATGAGACTTTGATTATATGCCAAGAGCACCATCAAACTTTTTAATTCAAAAGCAATTTGCCAGGTGGTGGCTAGGGAACTACCACTAAAGAGACAACATTCACTTTAGCATCTGATAATCTCCGCTATATTCTCTATGCTAATTTGATTCATGGGTTACTGCAAAATAGTGATAATTCACCATCTTATTTTCACCATTTACATTTTTTGCTAAAATACAAAGCATCTACACCAGAAACATTTCAGTATATCAAACTCACAATGGCTTAATTTAGTTATTTATTCAATAACAGATGTCGCAATGAAAATACACCAGGCATATTTACAGTAGTTTAAGCGCTAGTCAGTCCCTCTTGCCTTCTGTTTTGAAATGAGTGCTGCTACTCGCAGAGAAACCCTGGAGATACAGCTACCTCCTCACCAGACAGTAGTTGTAGAGCTCCCTTCATAAGCTAATAGGTGCAGCTACTTTGTGACTCCCTCAGGCACAGACCATTGCTTTTGATCGTTTATAGCAGCTGGTCAACTCCATATTGTGGTTTAGACCGAGCACTGGCACAAGGGTGTTTCTAGCAGCGCAACAGCATGGGTTAGACCGAGCACTGGCAATTTATTTCTGTGTTTCACAGACCATTACTTGCATGCTGAACTTCTGAAATTATGACAGATGGACTTTGCGCAATTGCATCTGATGTGCAATGATGTCGTCATTTTGGAAGCATTGGCAGTAAGAGCCAGGATGCTGGAATTCTGTGAAAAAGCACTGCATTTTGAGAAAAAAACCATGTTGTTTGCTTTTGAAATTGTACTTTTTTTCATTGGATGTAAATGAGCCCTCAGATTTTCTCCCTCAATTGCCAAAATGCATTACATGTACTGTATTATAGATTCAATAAAAACATTTGTATACCTTAACTCCAGTTTGACAAATATGCTTAAACAAATGATAATAATGTTATTACACATTAGCTATTTCACAGATGTACGCGGCACTCTATAGATACCAATTATGGACAATCAATTTTATTTGGAAACTAAAAGCTCTGTATGCAAACTCATGCTATAATACAGCAAAGTAACTTAATCACCAAACTAATAATATATCTGATTAATTTATTTTAATAACCACCACATCGTTTGTGAGCTAGTGCCTCATTATTCCTGTGCCTGATCAAATTCCTTTTATCTTATTTGGAAATAATTGACTTCTGGAGAGTGTTCCAACCTCTTGCTACAGCAGCACTCTATCCTAAAGAGACTGTATTGTGACATTCATATCAGTTTTCAAAATGTATGAAGCGGTGAAAGATCAAGCAACAATATCCCATCATACCCCATGATGTTTCAATTAGTGTCATTAGTACTATTTTGCAGATCTTTAAAATTTACAGGAAATATTGGCATTCTAAAAATGTATGAACACTCGTCTTGTCTCAATGTGACATTCATGTCAGATAATGAGGATCTCAATAATAATTTTGTGTCGTTATGAGGGAACATTTGAAAATATTCCCCTAGTTACATTTTAGTGCTATAAAAACACAACAATATAAATAAATGCATATTCAAAACTATAGTTTCTAGAAATTGCCTTTATTGCATGAGAAATACATACAAACAGCAAAATGCAGTATTGTTAACCGGTAACTGGAGCACAGTGTGAAGGGAGATATATTTCCCCTAGGTTCATGTCTTACTCCCATATGTACAGCAGTTCTGAGTGGGTTAATTCCCCTAGAAAGTCTCACCTGGGGAATAATTAGCAGGCTAGATCTGCTAGCTGCTAGAGAGGGGAGGGGCTCAGAGTAAGATTGAGACACACACTGAGGAGAGCTGGGAGCTGAGTGTGGCCATTGGAGGCGGCTGGTTTTTTTTTTTTCCCCAAAGGGAAAGGAGTTTGTAAAGGTACTGTGACTCTGGGGAGTTGTATTTTTTTGTGTTTGACCAGGAATCCAAGTAGTAGAGATGCCATAATCAGCAGGACACCCATTTCGTAATGATCAAATCTGTACTGGTTTGCTTTGCCGAAAAATTTGTGAAATTAAGGGAAAATAAACAAAAAGTAAAAAAAAGTTGCAAGAAGCATTGAAACCTTTTTTTACATCAACTTTTTTTGCAATGATTTTTTTCTGCTGCAGATTTTACCACACATAATAAATTGGAGTCTATGGTGACTTATTTGGTGCAAAATACATTGGGGTCATTTGTCATTTTGGTGCTGTGAAGATTTTGTGACGGTTTTGAGATAATATTTTTTTGTGGCCAAAATACAGAATTTTGCCAGAAATCCATGCCTGGGGAAACATTTCACTCATCAATATTCTATACTGCTGATAATTACAATTTCTGTTGTAAGTATCCCTTACTAACAAGAGGGTTCTTTAGATCACTGAACTTTTTATATCTTGTAAAAATTAGTATCTATTTGCTGGTTTCCTGTTTTTGTTTATATTCTGGTCCAGTTAGAACATGTTTACATGCAGCTGTCAAGTGGCTCTAATACTGCTAAAAAATAAATTGGTTTCTGAATGACTCTGAATGGCTACTAATATGTCACCTACTGTGTCATAACCTTGACTTAATATTGTAGTGTCTCTTACAGATAGAAATGTGTATATCTAGAGAGTTTCAATTTGCTATGTCAACAAAATGTCACAATACTACAAAAGAAAGCAACTCAGTTTTTGCAAAAATATTATTCTTTGTCTCAATAGAAAGTTGCCATGACATACAGTATGACATTTTACACTGTCTCTGGCAGTTAGAGAATCATTATGACAGATTCACTTACTCATTGCAAGTGTGGCCAAAATAGCCTTAGGCTGCTGGTTCCTCATACGATTGAGACACTCTAAATTTTTCATCTATCTCTGCTAATTATCAGTTGTTGGATTGGAGGTGATGGATAAGAGTGGACCAGCTTGTCCATTCTTTATAGCCTAATTACACTGGTTTATAAAGAGAAGTCTGAGGTATACAGTATTTAAGACCCTATTTGTAGATTGTCATGCACAGATACTTTTCTTAATTTGCCTCCTCACAAAATTCAACTTTAGAAATGTCCAATACAATCTTAACTTTTTCTTTTGCATTTTGAAATCAGGCCGACTTAAAATATCAATTGCATTACTTTAACAGCTGAGACAAGTGGTAATACCATTTGTTACAATCTTCATTCCTGACCCGGCCTTCCACAATTCGTAAATTTTTTTCTAATTGTGTATTATGATTTAGTTGGATAATATTTAATGTTTCAAATACACTTTTTTTCCTATGATTCTCAGTTTTATTTCTGTTAAGCCAATGTGCATATGATTAGTTTATTTGTCTGTAGATGATGAGTTTTGTTAACTTTAACTGTTTCTCATTGGTAATGAATTGATGGTTTATTGCATTGCTTTTATTTTTCTATTATTGAAGGGGTTTATAATTTTAATGGGCTGTTGCTACTGTGAATATTTAAGTCTGTGGTTGTTATGCAACATCATACTAACTTCTGAAGAAGTGGCGTGAAGCCATCAAACGTGTAAAGTTTATGGTGTAAGAAAAGTCTCAGAGATGTGATGTTAGTGGTGAAAATAAAACTGAAGAAGCAGCATCTCCTGTAATTTCATAATCTGATTAGATACCCTATCTCTAGTTATTTTAAGGCCAGTGGCACACACAGTTCTGATGCTGGCCTTACATGTGAAGATCCACTTGTTTGATGAATTTCAGCCAGATAGCGGGCCCATCAAGTGGCAGCATGCAGAGGCCAATAAAGAAGGACTGAGTCAGCAACTTTAATCTGCCCATGTATAGGCCAATTATTTTCAACAATACTTGTGAGAAGGTAATGGGGCTGACTTCCTAATAAAATGTTTAAATTACACCATTGCTGTAAATATTACTATCCAAAAGTAGCTTTTTCTTTCCAACTATTTTTCCAATTTTTAAATATTTGCTGATTGGTTGTGGCCAGTTAACTGCAATTTTTCTCTTTACGAAAATTGACCTAACATCTCCCATGACAATAATGATCAATACACTGTTAATTTGTTGATTGATAAGTAAGATAAGTGGGTAAGTAGGAAGAGAATTCTCTGAAGATTATTTTCACATTCTGTATAGTTTTTAACTCTTTTTCACAGGACAGTCTCTAGTTGCATGGTTGGAAGGGGCTATAGCCTACTTGGGGGTGTATTAATGGTGGTGATTGATTTTTTTATGTATGTATCCTGGCCAGATGAGTTGAATTCCTTTACATTTTTACTTGGCCTTCCAGTGCTCCCACAACTCCAATTTTTATTGATGGGTGGTGTTGTCTGGAATGAAAAGGGTAAAAGGGTGTGGCCTGTGCAGATAGGGCAAATGCTCAAGACTGGGTATGTTGGGGAGGTATAAATTCATAGCATTATGGAGGTACAGGTATGGAACATGTATCCAAAAAGCTGGAGTTTTCTGGATAAGGGATCTTTCGGTAATTTTGATCACAATATCTACTAAAAATGCAACATCTTCCTTTTCGCTCACTTTCTTGAGCACTAACCAGCAGACTTGGGACAAACTATGCTGCTGCTAAAAGAAATGCAATGCCAGATAGGTTTCAGCCTCACAATTCCCATTTCTTTTTTTACCTTAATTGATTGAAAATTCCTAATTACTGATTTGTGCCAATTTAATGTGACTCCAATATTTCTACTGGTCTTGCCAACATAAGCCAGGTCATATGGGTATCTGAGGCAATAGATACTCCACATGTTGTTACAATTATGTCTGCCTCTGATAGAAATTGTAGTCCCTTTTTGGGGGTGAATAAATGTATTGCCATTAAATATGAAAAATAATATAATACAGTGGCCCAATATGAAAAAATATAATACAGTGGCCCAATGTCCACAAGGAAAGTTCTTCCAAGGCAGTCTACCTGAATTGACATACTTTTATGACCTCCCTTATAACACATAGGCACCACATCTTTACAAATAAATAGTACCTTCACAGAACAACAATTTATTAGCCACTGGGTCTGATCTCAAAATTTTCTAGTGGCACGGAAAAATTATTTTGCCAGACTTTTCATTAAACATGAATACAAACACTGTATTTTCTCTCTAATCACACTTCCTGGGACAGCAGTGACCTTTGGCACCTTTTAACCTTTTCATAGTCTGTGACCTATTCATCCTCATCATTCTGATTATTAGAAGTACTTGCATCCAAAGGTGCTCCTTGCACTTCCATGTAGTTGTGCTCAATGCCTTCCTCCAGTTATGAATTTTGAGCAAGTGCATCCGTAAAGTATCAAGCACACACATAATTTTGATGCTGAACACCAGTAGAGAAGCCATCCATTCAAATTTTCAGTGCAATTATGTCAAATTCTCATATAAGCACACACGTGTGTGAATTTTGGCCCAGTTAAGTAAAAATACATTTAAAAGAGATATTTATCATACAGTATATCACACTGATAATGGAAACACTGAAATATGTTGAGTGATTTTTTTTTTTCAGTGTCAGTCATAAAAAGTAAATTAATAGGTCAACTCTGGCAAAACAATCCATAATTTCATTGCTCTTACTGCAAAGAATCCTTTCTGTTTGTGAAGGTGACATCTCCTTCCTCTAATGTCAAGGCATTACTTCTTGTTCTTTGTACTTTTCTTTGAATAACACAATCCCAAGTGGGAGTTCTTTGAACTGACCTTGAATGTACAGTATGCGTGCATTTTAACCTAAAAGACATTGCAGTTGTTATTAAAGCAGCTCTTAGCTCTTTAGTGGCAGTAATCTGCAAAATACATTGCAAGACTAAAAAGTCAGCACTACTAAGCCGCATATGCAGCCTCTGTCCCCGCTCTACTTTTTCACTTAATGCTCCAGTGACATTTCCTATTCGCTCCCAACAATGCTATTAAAATGTGTTCCATTGCTGACCTTTGATGACAGGGAAAAAAACATGTAATACCATTTCCCTTTTTTCTTTTATGTAAACAGACATTTGAATTGATTTATTTTGCATGGATATCCACCTGAAAATGAATCTTAAATATAAAATCTAAGAAAGTGACAGTGGGTGTTATATGTTCATACAGTCTCTTAATTTCCGTGTCTTCAAAACAGAACTAAACTAACTATGCAGAACTAAATGTTATCCATATTCTATCTTAAAAGAAAGCAATGCATACTTCAACAATCACAAAACCAATAGACACTATCGGGCAGATTTATGAAACATCAAACTGGACAATTCAGAGGGATTCCCAACTATTTATTAATGCTTTCCAAGCCCTTACTATAATTCTACTATAATTCCAAAATTGAGAAGTGGTCACAAAGGTTTCATTTACCACGTATAGGAGGTGGTTTAGGAGCACCGCCCTGAAACTTCAGCCAAGGGAGTGGATCCAATACCATATTGCAAAGGAGCAGGAACACAATGACTAATCCTCCACACAGACATATTATATAAAGATATTGGTTTTATTCGGTTACTATATTTTTATGATATGTCTGTGAGGAGGAAAGATTCTTGAGTGCCTTCTTATATTCCACCTTGCAAATAATATGGGGGAGAATTATGGACTTTGAAGAACAATTATTAAAGAGGATATCATAATTATTATATGCAGATGTTACAGGTCAGAAAAAGTAACAGTGCTCTGTAAATCTGTCCCTATAGCAATTTACATATGCAAACTGTGAAATTACTGAAAGAGCACAAGAAACAGAGTGCAGAAACCTGTCACAATTCTTTAGATCAGAGAGACAGTGTGCAGAGTGAAAAAATTGGTGGATTGCACACATTTTGCATTTCTCACACTGCTTTCCCAGATGTAGATGACCGCTAAGAAGGGTTAAATGAAGGTAAAGTTGCTGAAGAAAATAAATGATTGTCACAAAGAAAGAAGAGGGCAGAGAGGCAACAGGAAATTAAAAAGTAGATCATTAAAATGACAATTGACAAAGAAAATTGGAAGGCAAACATGAGAAAGTATTAACTTATTAACATATTGTCCATTTAGTTCAAATAAGTTTCTTCTACTGTAAAAAATGACTTTGTGGAACAATGCAGACACGCTAGAACAGTCCAAGTCATGGGACACAAGAGCAGAGTCGGATTTCATCTGAGGGCACCTGGAGGCTGGCATTCTCCTTCTCATCTCCCTGCAGAATCGTGTACACCCTTTGTTTCTACCAGAGCAGCTCCGGAAGCATGCAAATTTCTCATATGGCTGGGCGACATGCCATCCATAATATGTGCTGCCCTACGCCTGGGCCATTGTGGACTTGTCACAAATCCAGGCTTCCACAAGAATTAAGAAGCTCAAAGTTGTAATCCAGACAAAAAATCAGAGGCATAAGGGGCAGGGGGCAGAAGGGGCAGGAACCAGTCAAATAACAAAATGCTAACAAAAAGCACCCAGGAACTTGCCAAAAAACATTGCTTAACTAAATAGAAATGTTGTGCATTATGTTTTGGGCTTCTGTACCAGCCCAAGGCAACCACAGCCCTTTAGCAGTCAGTCAGTGCAACTAGCATCAGACTTTAATAATCATCTTGTAGTATCAGAGTACGACAGGCGAACCTACTTCATAATTTACAGTAACTCTGAAGCTTAGCTTCTCAATAGCTTTTCAGAGCCCACATAGCATACGAGTGTTGCAGACACTTTCAAAGATGGTCACCCCCTATGACAAGTGTGCAGTCATGGATCATTGCTGCTATTGAGAAGCTGAAACTTTAGGCTAGTGCAATAAGTTCAATATATAAGATATGGCACTTTTAGTCCATTTAGTTCATTTTTAGGGTTTAGTTCTCCATTAATACAGTGATATGGTTGAATACAGTTGATCGATTTTTTTTCTGTGTGCATGATATGCTCATACCCTTGCTGCACCCTTGTTTTATAATTAAAAAGTGCTTAGTGACAGGCAAAGATTTCTATTAGATTCCACTGTCTAATGCTTTGCAGAACAGGGCACAACACAAATGCATTCTGCATTCTGTATTCTATCTATGTTCAGAACAACAACATTAACAGATTCACATCATCATCATAAAATGAAAAATTGCTGTGCAATATGTTGTCTTTTGCTAATTGTTAATAACAATAATAATCCTATAAATAATAGTCATTTACATTTTTCTTATACATTACAATGCCACATGACTAATAAGAAAGGTAGCT
The DNA here is from genome assembly GCF_017654675.1 of Xenopus laevis. Lineage (NCBI taxonomy): Eukaryota > Metazoa > Chordata > Amphibia > Anura > Pipidae > Xenopus > Xenopus laevis. The sequence continues at coordinate 114,887,302 of NC_054374.1, read as the reverse complement.
ATAGCCAACAATACATTTTTTGTTCAATTAAGGGGTCATTTATGAATTTTAGGGCAGGGTGCAACATGTGAAAAATATTTGCAAGTCACCATGTTGTTTGCACTTTGTACCCTACCCTGTTGTTAACACCAACAAGGGCTGTATTTAGGTCCAGTGTTTGTCCTAGGCTAGGGAGCACCAGAGGGTGCAAAATACAAAAGAGCCCAGTACTTACTGTCTGCCATGCGGCAAGAGGCAAGTACTGGACTGGCTTGCGCCTACATAAGCTTGAATTTTAATGCATTGTGTAGTCCTTTAGCACTTTATGTCATGGCCTTGTATGTTATTACCAGTTATCTTGTATTCATAGTATAGTATGGGAATAGCATAGTACAAGGATTAAAACAAAGGGATGAATCTGTATTTTATTTCTGCGGGGAGGAGAGTAGAAAGACAATGGATAAGAATAAGTACAGTATGTTCCAAAAGAGTAGTGAGTAGTTTTGCAAGATATAGGATGAGGAAGTAACTAGCACAATGGGTCTAAGGCATTATTAGAATTTGAACCCCTCCGTAAGGAAAAGGAACCATATTCCACTACCGAAGAGAGAGAGAGCACCAAAGACCAGCATTCCTCCCATTAATGCCCTTTGGATTTATGGAACCATCATAACTGTTGGTGAACTGTTTTAAACTTATGTCTTGAAATGGCACCCAAATTATGTGCTAATTGCTGAATACAATTACTAGAAAATCATATACCTGACCTCTTGGTTCTCTTCCTTGATAAATAAACTGAGTTATGATTGATGGGTCATAAAGGCCTGTTACACAGGGGTTTTCCTAAAGGACCCCTCTAATTTATAAACCAAGTGTTTTTTTCCATTCATTAAATCTGACTTCAGATTTTTGTGAAACTTTCATTTTATGATGTTTCCTATTCTGACCTACAGAAGGATGCCACATCTTACTTCGTATATTTTGCTATAATAAATTACTAATTCATTTAAAGAAATGTCTGATTTATTAAAGAAGAATCAATTTTTTAGAAATGCATTTATGAGAATAATACTGATATCCATGTTCTCCTCTTGATGCTCAAGAACTTTTGAACAATAAAGGAGATATATAAATCACTGAGTTTCAGTAGCGCTTGTACGGACGAATTGACATCATACCCTTTGATGTCAGTGCAACAACATCAGCCTTTATTGCAAAATATTCAGCATTTTTTTTTTTTGGGATGCTGATGAAGCGGCTACTGTTTTTAGACATCTGATTTGACAATCTGATCTGCAATGTTCTTTTCCATCTTAAATAAGAACAAAGTCTTACCCTGAACAGAATGCCCTGAGGGATATTCATGGATAAACCTTTGTTTTTGTATGCTTCCTTGCTTATGCACTAGCCATCAAACCTTTTCTTTGTCAGTGCTACTGTACAAGCATGATAATAGATGTAAGCAGCATTTTGAGAGGAAAACAATCTTTGTGATGCAGAATCAATGTCAGTGTTGCTTTCTATCAGCAGAGTAGTAATGTGTAAGTACAGATCTGGATGATCTAATGTCAGACCTTACTATCTCTCTGAGAGACAGTACAGTGCAAAGTCATTACATCACACTGTGTGCACACAGCATTGACCATGTTGTTATATGATAACATGCATTTCATATATTTATTACCATCTGTAAACAGCTAAGGGGTTTGTTCAGCAAAGTTTAAAAAGCATGGGTTAAATTATAGACCATGCAACAGCTACTATCTCTCTATAAGTATCAATGAATTCCCTTTTCTTTTGATTGTAAAAAAAAATAAGTGATCTATAATCAAACATTTGCTCATACGGGTACGGCATCTGTTACACTGAAACCTGTTATCCAGAAATTTCAAAATAACGGGAAGGCCATCTCCCATAGACTCCATTTCCATCAAATAATTCATATTCTCTGTAATAACAGTTCCTAGTTTTTTCTAACTAAGACATAAACCTTATTGTAAGTGTAGGGATGTGTAGAATAGTGTCAGGATAAGCCCAGGATCGATCCCTGGTTTCCTGGGTTCTGGACACGGCACCTTGCCAGATGAGCCACCAGGGGCTCTTGGGGCTCATCATGAACTCTTGTTGTTACTTATGTTATCTGCCTGTTCACAGTTTGTTCTCCTGTTCCTCCCTATTCTCCACCCACCTCGTTTACCCTCATGTGTTCCCCATTCCCAATTACCTGCCCTTTATTAACCCCGCCCTGAGCTTTGCTCAGGGCTGAGTCATAAATGTTTCTGTGCTGTTATATCCTGGATCCTGTGCCCTAAATGCTTTGGACTTTGATTACCTTGTTCCTGAAATCCTTGTTTCCAGTGTGAGTACCCCATTTCCTCGTATCCCGTGGAACCCCTGTTTTGACTTTGGCCTGACCCTATCTTCACCTTGCCCTTCTTGCCTTTGTTTACCCTTTTGTTGCTATTAAATCATCGTTTCAACCCTGCCCATGCCTCCTACCATCTTTGGCTACACCCCAGGGCTTCCCCCATATCCGCTCCCCAGGGAGTGGCTCTCCTCGATCACCCTGGTTCCCAGCGGTGATCATTACAGTATGACTCAGCCAAACAGGAAGCCCTTGGAAAAGCCCTCCATGCTTTCCTTTACCGGTGTGGAACTACAACTCCCTTGGGGTGGGGAGAATGAGGCAATAGTCAGCTCCCATTTCTCTGATGATGTTTGGCAGGATTTTGTATCTGATGATGACTGGGAGGATTCTGTCTTTGATGAGGATTGAGAGGATTTAGACTTGGATGTAGCTGAACTTCAAACTGCTATCAGGCCTGTGTCTGTTAAATCGCTTCCAGTCCTTTGGCCCTTGTCTCCTCCACAACCTTCTATTCCCGGGCCTGCTACCCCTCAGCAACTGCTTCCCCAGCAGCGTCGGCTGCCCACTGTACCTGAGGGGGTTTCCCAGCAGCCTCAGCTGCCCGAGGCTCCAACTAAGCTTCCCCATCGACTGGCTCCCCAGAGTCTGCCTCCTGTACTTGTGCCAGCTTATGTGACCCTAGAAGAGGGGCTTCTGCCTTGTCCTGTGCCTCCAGAAGTGGGGCTTCTGTCTTGTTCTGTGCCTCCAAAAATGGGGCTTCTGCCGTGCCTTGTACCCCCAAGAGAGGAGGCTTCGCAGCAGCATCGGCTGCCCACGGCTCCTGAGGTTTCCCAGCAGCCTCGGCTACCCAAGTGTCCAGCTAGACCTTCCCGACGACTGGCTCCCAACTGGCTGTCTGCTGTGCCGGCTTCCCAGCCTGTCCTGTCTGCTGTGCCGGCTTCCCAGCCTGTCCTGTCTGCTGTGCCGGCTTCCCAGCCTGTCCTGTCTGCTGTGGCCGGCTTCCCAGCCTGTCCTGTCTGCTGTGCCGGCTTCCCAGCCTGTCCTGTCTGCTGTGCCGGCTTCCCAGCCTGTCCTGTCTGCTGTGCCGGCTTCCCAGCCTGTCCTGTCTGCTGTGCCGGCTTCCCAGCAGCTGCCTCCAGTGTCGGTTCTCCAGCAGCTGCCTCCTGTTCCAGTGTTGGTCCTCCAGCAGCAGCCTCCTGCTCCAGTGCCGGCTCCCCGAAAGCAGTCTCTTGCTCCAGTGCCGGTCCCCCAGCAGCTGCCTCTTGCTCCAGTGCCAGGCCCCCAGCAGCTGCCTCTTGTTCCAGTGCCAGGCCCCCAGCAGCTGCCTCCTGTGCCGGCTCCCCGAAAGCAGCCTCCTGCTCCAGTGCCGGCTCCCCGAAAGCAGTCTCTTGCTCCAGTGCCTGTTCCCCAGCAGCTGCCTCCTGTTCCAGTGCCGGTCCCTCAGCAGCTGCCTCCTGCTCCAGTGCCGGTCCCCCAGCAGCTGCCTCCTGTTCCAGTGCCGGTTCCCCAGCAGCTGCCTCCTGTTCCAGTGCCGGTCCCTCAGCAGCTGCCTCCTGTTCCAGTGCCGGTCCCCCAGCAGCTGCCTCCTGCTCCAGTGCCGGTTCCCCAGCAGCTGCCTCCTGTTCCAGTGCCGGTCCCTCAGCAGCTGCCTCCTGCTCCAGTGCCGGTCCCCCAGCAGCTGCCTCCTGTTCCAGTGCCGGTTCCCCAGCAGCTGCCTCCTGTTCCAGTGCCGGTCCCTCAGCAGCTGCCTCCTGTTCCAGTGCCGGTCCCCCAGCAGCTGCCTCCTGCTCCAGTGCCGGTTCCCCAGCAGCTGCCTCCTGTTCCCGTGCCGGTCCCTCAGCAGCTGCCTCCTGTTCCAGTGCCGGTCCCCCAGCAGCTGCCTCCTGTTCCAGTGCCGGTCCCCCAGCAGCTGCCTCCTGTTCCAGTGCCGGTCCCCCAGCAGCTGCCTCCTGTTCCAGTGCCGGTCCCCCAGCAGCTGCCTCCTGTTCCAGTGCCGGTCCCCCAGCAGCTGCCTCCTGTTCCAGTGCCGGTCCCCCAGCAGCTGCCTCCTGTTCCAGTGCCGGTCCCCCAGCAGCTGCCTCCTGTTCCAGTGCCGGTCCCCCAGCAGCTGCCTCCTGTTCCAGTGCCGGTCCCCCAGCAGCTGCCTCCTGTTCCAGTGCCGGTCCCCAGCAGCTGCCTCCTGTTCCAGTGCCGGTCCCCCAGCAGCTGCCTCCTGTTCCAGTGCCGGCTCCCCGAAAGCTGCCTCCTGCTCCAGTGCCGGTTCCCCAGCAGCTGCCTCCTGTTCCAGTGCCGGTCCCTCAGCAGCTGCCTCCTGTTCCAGTGCCGGTCCCCCAGCAGCTGCCTCCTGTTCCAGTGCCGGCTCCCCAAAAGCTGCCTCCTGCTCCAGTGCCGGCTCCCCGAAAGCTGCCTCCTGTTTCAGTGTCGGTTCCCCAGCCGCTTCCAGCCTGTGTGCCAGCAGCCCAGCCGCTTCCAGCCTGTGTGCCAGCAGCCCAGCCGCTTCCAGCCTGTGTGCCAGCAGCCCAGCCGCTTCCAGCCTGTGTGCCAGCAGCCCAGCCGCTTCCAGCCTGTGTGCCAGCAGCCCAGCCGCTTCCAGCCTGTGTGCCAGTGGTCCCGTCTGCAGTTCCTGTGCCAGTGGTCCCGTCTGCAGTTCCTGTGCCAGTGGTCCCGTCTGCAGTTCCTGTGCCAGTGGTCCCGTCTGCAGTTCCTGTGCCAGTGGTCCCGTCTGCAGTTCCTGTCCCAGTGGTCTCGTCTGCATCTCCTGTGCCAGTGGTCCTGTCTGCATCTCCTGTGCCAGCAGCCTTCCCGGTCTCAGACGTGGCTCCAGGTGGTCTTCCGGTCCCAGACGTGGCTCCAGGTGGTCCTCCGGTCCCAGACGTGGCTCCAGGTGGTCCTCCGGTCCCAGACGTGGCTCCAGGTGGTCCTCCGGTCCCAGACGTGGCTCCAGGTGGTCCTCCGGTCCCAGGCGGCTCTCCAGCCTTTGACCCTGGCGGCTCTCCAGCCTTTGACCCTGGCGGCTCTCCAGCCTTTGACCCTGGCGGCTCTCCAGCCTTTGACCCTGGCGGCTCTCCAGCCTTTGACCCTGGCGGCTCTCCAGCCTTTGACCCTGGCGGCTCTCCAGCCTTTGACCCTGGCGGCTCTCCAGCCTTGGATCCTGATGGTGCTTCTGCCTCTGATCCTAGCAAGACTTTTTGTCCCCCATCTAAAGTCATTGGACTAAAAAGGATGGGGGTCTTTCGTTTGGGTCGCCCAGAGGTCGACCATTAAGGGGGGGGGGGTACTGTCAGGATAAGCCCAGGATCGATCCCTGGTTTCCTGGGTTCTGGACACGGCACCTTGCCAGATGAGCCACCAGGGGCTCTTGGGGCTCATCATGAACTCTTGTTGTTACTTATGTTATCGGCCTGTTCACAGTTTGTTCTTCTGTTCCTCCCTATTCTCCACCCACCTCGTTTACCCTCATGTGTTCCCCATTCCCAATTACCTGCCCTTTATTAACCCCGCCCTGAGCTTTGCTCAGGGCTGAGTCATAAATGTTTCTGTGCTGTTGTATCCTGGATCCTGTGCCCTAAATGCTTTGGACTTTGATTACCTTGTTCCTGAAATCCTTGTTTCCAGTGTGAGTACCCCATTACCTCGTATCCCGTGGAACCCCTGTTTTGACTTTGGCCTGACCCTATCTTCACCTTGCCCTTCTTGCCTTTGTTTACCCTTTTGTTGCTATTAAATCATCGTTTCAACCCTGCCCATGCCTCCTACCATCTTTGGCTACACCCCAGGGCTTCCCCCATATCCGCTCCCCAGGGAGTGGCTCTCCTCGATCACCCTGGTTCCCAGCGGTGATCATTACAAATAGCCACCCCTAGTATTATTGTCAGGCAGTCCCTCCATGTTATGGACACCTAAATGGGTCCTAAAATACAGTTGGGAGGGGTACTGTTGACTCTTGTTGTTTCCCACAGTGACCAGCAGATGGCACTGTGCTAGAGTATAAAAGGCTCTGAAGCCATACTTTCAGGGTCCATCTTGTGCTGGCTCTAGCCTGTGCAGGAGGCAGAGCTCGAGTGGAACCTAGACAGGTCAGGTCTAGTAAGAATAGGCTACTCACCCTTATAGATCACTCTAGGAGTGATAGTCAGTCAGGTTATTTAGTTGAGCAGTCTGAGGCTCCTACGAGGATTGTAGTGGGATTAAGATCCCAGGGTACTCATTGACCAGAAGTAGGGACTAAGTGTACAGACCTAGGGTAGATAGATTCCCCTCAGGTTCCACTTAGGGAAAAGGCTGAAAGCTGGGTGTACCTCCTCAAAGCTGCATGTATTGTTCCTATCTCTGAGGAGAATCATACTGACCAAAGGTGTTGTGAGTACTGCCTATTTATTGTACTGTATGATCCTGCAAATGTTCTGATTTATGTACACTCCACTGAGGATTGTATACTGTGCTCAATAAATCTGTTATTTGGTTAAGTTATAAGAACCACTGGAGCCCAATTCTTTGCACCCTGATTACTGTTACAGTTGCACTACACCCTTCTTCCACCTCGATGCGAAGGCTCACTCCCTAAGATTTAAGGTCTCATCCGGAGCATATGTACTAGGAGTGAAGCCCATAGTAGAGTAAGGTGCACTCAATTTACTATAGCGCTACATAAGCAAAACCAATGTTTTTAAAAAATCTTAAGCAGACAGGTGATCTAAATTACAGAAAGACCCCTTATCTGGAAAACCATACAAAGCATTCTGGATACCATACCTATACAGGTATGGGACCTGTTATCCAGAATGCTGGGGACCTGGGATATCTTATGGATCTTACTAGAAAATCATGTAAACATTAAATAAACCTAATAGGCTGGTTTTGCTTTCAATAAGGATTAATTATATCTTAGTTTGGATCAAGGTACTGTTTTATTATTTCAGAGGAAAAATAAATAATTTTTGAAAATTTGGATTATTTGAATTAAATGGAGACTATGGGAGACAGCCTTCCTATAATTTGGAGCTTTCTAGATAACGAGTTTCTTTTTACTTTCCGTCTGTTTTTCCTTCTTCCAGAACTTTCTGTTCCTCTTTTTCTCTTTTTTTCATGCTTCACCTTCCTCTTTCTTCTTTCCTCTACAATGCTTTTCTCTCCCTTTTTGTATATTCTATTCTCTTCAACCATCACTATTTGCAGGGGACATTTTGCCCAGGTGGCATTTAACAAGGGATCTGTGGTAAGTTTAGGGCTGGATGACCATTGCTTTTAACTGGAAAGTTGTCATAATTATGCACCCTAGCAGTTCATTTGCAGCCATGTTTTATACTTCTTTTATCTCCTTGGGGTTTAGCCCTTTACATTGCATTTATATTCCATTTTCCTCCTCCTTTTCAATATTGCTTGTCATAATTTTTCTTTACCCTTAACTTATTTTTTTATTTTTTTCCATCTCACCTCTCCCTTGTCTCTCTATCTCTCCCCTTATCTATAATTCTAAATAGTGATGGGCGAATTTGTGGCGAATTTACCCATTTCGGTGCCGACGAATAAATTCGCAAATTTGCTTAGAAAATTCCGGTTATTTCAAAGTTATTTCGACACCGTCGGCAGTTCCTACGGCAGCGCCAATTTAGTCAACTTTGATGCAGGCACCCATTTTGATGCCAGCAAATTGTTGCCGCCATCAAAATCGCCATTTTGCTAATTTTTCACCAGTTTTGGGATTTTCTAGGAAATTTGTGAAATTCGTGTCAAGTTTTGGGACAAATTCGCCCATCACTAATTCTAAGCCATTTAACTATGCACTATGCTTCATGCTTTTTAATTTTTCACAATTCCCTTTTTCTCTCCACTAATTCTACTTATATTATATATAATTTTCCCATTTCTTCTACCCTTCCCTTTACTCCCATTTTCTTGCAAATGCTATTTTCTTTTTATTTGTTTGGTTTTCCAACTAGGCATGGGCGATTTTTTTTCCCCTTGTTTCATTACAAAAATGACGCCCATAGACTTATATGGAATTGTGCGTCAAAGAAAAAAGACACGAGTCAAAAAAAATTCAGGCAACGACAATTTTTTTGACGCCCATATACTTTAATGGGCATCTGTGACATTTCGCCGGCAGCAAATTTTTGGTGAAACGAAACGGGTCAAATTCGCCTATTCCTGCTCCCAACACTTCTTCCCCTTTGTGTCCTCACATTCACTTAATGCAGGGCCATTTTACTATCATTCTTGTCTGTGGTTGCCTCTTCTGGGGCCCACCAGGGGGACCTGAATCTTAGTGCATACTCATATCAGCTGTTTGTGTGATGCTGTGCTGCCTGTGGCATGCACAGTGATAGTGGTGAGCCAAAGGGTAAATGGCAGCACCTCAGAATGTGGATTATAATGTGCAGTATACATATAGAGCCTAAGGGTTGTATGTAGCAGAGTGGAAAAAATTACTATGGCCTGCCCACCCCCAGTTACATTGGGTGTCATATTGAGCACTGTATAATCCAAATATGCACATAAACTAATTCCTAAAAAAAAAACAGCAGTGTATTAACCCCATCATGTCATTTGCTTTCTTAATCTGTTTTCTCACAATTTTTTTAACCTCTTTTTCCTTCCAAGTGCTGTGTTAGGTTCTCTCAAACAAATTGTTACCTTTCCCAAAACTTCTTTTGCTCAACCATTAAATTTTTTATGTCCTCTTGTATTTGCTTTTCCCTGTGTAGTATAGGAATTTGCCTCCCTTCTCTGTCAGAACATTTTATCTGTTTTTCATTTGTCCTCCCCCAATCAAAGCAAAGATATGCAGAGTGCCAATACTGGCAACTGAATCAACTAACTTGGATTACAGGCAAATAAACCTACTGTCCTGTTGCTTGTCTTTGTGAGTCTAAAGCCGTTTGCCTCTGTTCTAATTTATGATCCAAGTATAGGAGAAGGAAAGGGTATTGAACCCGAAACATGTGTTTACCACTGCCTGGAATAAAAAGTTGTTTGCAGTAATACTGCTGGAGTTCCTCTTCCTTCTCCTATACTTGGATCATTTGCAACAGTTGCAGCACAGAGCAACTATTAAGGAATTGGATGCATTCCATTTGGAAAAGCTGTGCTAACCACCATCCCCCCTCTTCCATTTGTTCTAATTTATGCCACATGTGGGAAGGAGGAAAATGTGTACATTGCATAGAGGAAGAGAGGAGATAAACAAAAGTAGAATAGCAGGCAGTCAGGCATGAATGGGATAGCCTGCTCAGAGTCTGGGAGGTAAAAAAGCAGCCATTCAGAGGTACAGGCGCTGCCAGACCCAATCCACTTACTGCTTGCTTGTCCCTGCGTTCAGATTAATTAATTAAAAATTGGTTCTGTGCAGTTTTTTTTATTTAAGCAAGCTGGGATTGACAGAAGACAGTTTTGTTTTATATGGTGTGATAGTGCTTATATGCCTGCACAAATTTGGAATGGGGGTTTTGGGGGGGCCATGGACCCTGTGCCCCCCCCCCCGGTTCTGATGCCTATGGAATATACACATCTGTATCATCATACTAAACCTTTAACATAATAAAGTGTGAAAAAAAGAACCCAGTGATGAATAATGACTTTTTTTTTTTAACAGCAAAACCATTTTAACAACAGAACAAAATAAATTACTGGCCAAGGGTTTAAACTTTGCATATTTTTATAGATGCCTAAAAATATATATGACGTTTGACACTGAATTCTTATTATATAAAACTCCCAGAATATTGTAAAATGTTGAGTATTGTAGATTGGAGAGGAGAATAAAAGATCTTTGAATATAATAGCCAAAAATTAATGATAAAATCTAGTGCTGTAAAAGAAAAAGGAGAACATCTAAAATGTTATGAAAAGCTAGTAATAAAAAATGTGGATGAATTGATAAAAAGAATAGAAGGACAGATATGAGCAAAAGATTGTCTCAGCAAGTATTTTACAAAGTCTTGGGAGAGCTGAAAGGGCAAAACACAATGGCGATCAAACCAAATGACAAAGGAGGAAGGATTGTGATAGATATCATGGAACAATATTTACACCATTGCCAGAGATTATTGGATGAATATGACATAAAAAAACGAAATAATCCAACGGCTATATACGTTTCATAAAAAATAGGTCGTTTTTTGGGAAAAGCTAAATGTGGGGGAATAATCTAAAAAAGCAATTACAATTACATTAATATATATATATATATATATATATATATATATATATATATATATATATATATATATATATATATATATATATATATATATATATATATATATATATATATACACATTATTTGGGTTTAAGGACTTTGTTATCTCCAGCTGTGTGGCACTACCATAGACACTAGGTCCCCCCCAGTTAACCTATGCATGAGTTTTTGGGAGGTTCACAGATTGGCCGCTATTATAGGACTGGGATTGGCCTCTCCCTGTGGCTGCACTACACAGATGTGCAATTTCAAAAAACGGTCCGCACACACCAATGTTGCAGTCGGGGATTGTGCCCCTTTTATTAATGCCACCAACAATCAACGTTTCGGGGGGAACACAGCCTCCCTTCTTCAGGATAAATTCACTTTGTGAATTTATCCTGAAGAAGGGAGGCTGTGTTCCCCCCGAAACGTTGATTGTTGGTGGCATTAATAAAAGGGGCACAATCCCCGACTGCAACATTGGTGTGTGCGGACCGTTTTTTGAAATTGCACAGCTGTAAGGAGACCGGGCTTGGTCAACGGAGGACCAGCACCACCACGCAGAAAAGTGGAAGGAGGTGTGCAGTAATACAATATTTCATTGCACTACACAGATGGCATTTTTATCTCTGTGGAGAGCCTTAAAACTTTCTCTCTTAAATTAATTGTAAGCTTTTGGAAATAAATTACTTTTCTAAATCTGGATCCTTACATTAGTGGTCATGAAAATAAGTTCCAGAATGTATTTCAGAAAGGGTATACAAATTCTTGAATACAAGTAGACAGTAATCATAACCCTTGTTGGAGTAACAAAATACCTAATTGCCGATTTTTTTCACCCTCTGAGGCAAATTGGAGAGTCTTCAGATGGGGTTTTTTTGCCTTCCTCTGGATCAACTGGCAGTTAGGCAGGTTAAAAAAAAAAGTCAAAAGGTTGAACTTGATGGGCTTGTGTCTTTTTTCAACCTAACTTACTATGTTATTTTGTTTTCAAAGTTGGCTACAGGGGTTCACCATATTGTAACTTTGCTAAACATCTTTGCAAGACCAAGACTGTGCACCTGCTCAGTGTGGTCTGGGCTGCTTAGGGATCATCATAAATTATTAAAACAGCACAAGTCCAATGATATCTGGCAGAAGCCGATACAGCAAGACTGATTAAAAATCAGAATAGAAAGACTGCACTGGGTCCTGTCTTGTCATGTAATCTAATATGGATTTTATAGTTTTTGTATTGTTTAAAATAAACTTTCTCCAACTCTGCAGAACCAGTGGCTGCAGCAAAATAATCCTCCAAATAGAATCCTATTTATTCTGGCTCCATGATCTTTGTCCCTGCAGCTGGAGTTAGAAACAGTAAAGGGGATGTAAAGGCAAAAATAAAATCCAATACAAATCTCTACACAGTCGCTGACTGCTCTACAGGGAAACAAATAAAACTGCTTGAGTCCTGCATGGCGGGGGCTCCCCCTGCTGTTTATAAGTATGATTGTTTCCCTGCAGAGCAGTTAGGGTCCATCTGACAATTCCTACCCACAGCAGTAAATGAAGGGCGAATTTCACTAAATACAGTCAGGTTTCTTATAAAAATGGTACACATTTTTTAATTAAAGTATATTGGAGAAAGGTTTCATTTTCGTTAAAGAAAGTAAAAATGGGACTTTATTTTTTTGCCTTTACATGCCCTTTAAATAATATTGGCAATTAGTTTCCATTAATAAAAATGCACCATGTTCAACTTAAACATACATGTCAAATGTTGTGATGGTTAAGTCATTGGCAAATCCACTCTCTACCCAAGTCAGGGAGATCACTGACGCCCTAGCTGTGAAGGATCCTGCCTATAGTGGAAAGACAAATTGCAAACTCAACCTGGGAAGTGTGGGTGTAAATCTCTTTTGCACATGACTCCTTCAAAGGAGGGGGGGGGGGGAGGCCCCTAGCTGCCTGGCTGAGGAAGAGTAACTAATGGCCAATTCAGTGCTTTATACAGTAGGTAAATATGTTATAAACAGTTCATTTTTGTTAATAAAAAATAAATGTAAAATATTATTTAAATGGGAAAACCTATTCATCTTCTGTAAGTATGTTAAAGGTGAGCATTCCTTTTAAAATTTTGGGGAAGGTTTCTTTCCTTGCCCGAGTTCTAAAGTATGATTCCAAGTTGAAGCATGTAACATCAAATGTTACAGGGAAATACTATCAGATAAATTGCTGATTAAACAATGATTGTGATCTATGTGATTGTGGTCTTGGAGTGCTCACATAGGCTCTAAGAGGTAAAACAACCAGGAAGCTTAGGGATCAAATAAGAGAATATATTGATAATACTAAGCACAATGTTTTAAAATATTGCAAAGAGAAAACAAAAAACACAAAGGTATGAAATACTGGGAAATTCAAATTATTAGGCTCAGTTGAAGGGGGGAGGCTTTAGTCTATATGGCCCTACAAATAAAAATGAATTATTTTTTTATAAAAACTTTTAGTTTAATTTGAAACTTAATATTAAACCATATATTTATGAGTATATCAATGCCTCAGATCCCTTTTGTTCATTTGGAAGAAGAGGAAAAGGATAAAATTACGTATATGTTTGTTGCACATTTTTTTGTTGCATGTCGTTTTGTTGTGCACCTTTTTTTGCTGCCATAGCGTAACGAGCTGCGTAGAGACACAGTTTCGCGAAAATTTCCACTGCCGGCAAAACATTGAAGTTTTAAGCTAATCTGTACATGCCAAATATTTTTTCGACCATCACTACTGTGCTTTGCACAATATATGTATAACTATATCTCTCAGGCCCTTATTTTAGGTCACGTTTTACATGTATAGAAGTTTCATCAATACTGATGATGAGCTGATCAAATCACTAACACTTTATATTATGGTTACGTTTTTAGTATGATACACATTGTATAGATGAATTATGTGATTCTGAATTGTGAAAATGACTTCGCTATATAATTTTTTTTGTTTTCTTCTATTAATTCCCATTTTTTTCTCTTTTTCTATTCTTGTTTTTTCTCTTTTCCTTTAGTCAAAAGGGCACAGATATATAAACTTTGTACATTGTTCACTGGATCTGAAACCTCTCGAGATATTGACTTTTTAATAGATCTTTACATGTAATGTCTGCAGGATAACATAACTTGCATTGCAATTCAATACATACTTGCTCTTATCAGCTGCAGCACTGCTTACTAACACCTATCCTTCAGATCAATCCCAGTAACAAATTGCATGGGAGGATTATGTCCCAGGATGAAAAATTGTTAAACAATGCATTAGTATCACTTGTTAAGAGTTAACCATAGATACCAAATCAGTCCTACCAGACTGAATTCTAATTAGATTGTATAAATGCTTACCATTTAGATTCTCCTTAATATCAGCATATTGACATATTTTGTGTATTTTTAATTTATAATGTATGCTTCTTTTAAAAATGAATAAATCATAAAAATGCCACATGAACTACAGTTTGTTACATTTTAATTTATAAAAGTTCAACATAAATAACAATGCAAAATATTTTAATGAAACAGAGAGCCTATGTTATTCAAAGAATTCTAT